>NC_079206.1:18325606-18625606 GCF_026745355.1 Beta vulgaris subsp. vulgaris
ATTATTATTATTATTATATAAGGAAGAGCATGTAGAAAATAAATAATATACTATTGATTGTAACGTTTTCGCTTTCACAACAGCAATAGGACAACCATTTTTCACTCCATCCGATACAAATCCATGTGATCCACTGCTTTAGTTCATTTTAAGTCCCTGCCTATCTATCATATTGGCGAACCAATTCTTAACAAAAGTTGATGTATATACTTTCCTCTTCGAGTGTTTAGTGTTGTAGCAACATGTTCCAATTAATTTTCCACCCGCAGGGGAGATAAGTTCGGGCAGCATTCCAGAAGTATGGTAACAACATCTAAAGTGAAAGACGCTCTTTCCTTACTCATCACAAATTACATATTTCTAAAAGGAGGGTAAAAAATCAAAAGCAAGATGATTGAGCATCAACTAGTGAAAAAAGCAATTAAAAATTAAACTAACTAGAAAATGACGGAACATAGTTTTCCGAAGGAAGGATAAGATCTTCCTTGGATTATAAATTTCTCCATTTTAATTGTTATTTCACTAGGAACACTACAAGAGGGGGGGTGAATTGTAGTGTGGAACTTATTGCCCAAATAATGCGGAATTTAAAACATAAGCAATAAGGAACTGAAAGTGTAAGAGAGATTTTTACGTGGAAACTTCTTGTCTCAATACAAGAAGAAAAACCACGACCTACTCAGGAGTTAAACTCTTTACTATAATAGGAAATCTCCTATGATTCAACTTATTACATACTCCAGTTCTACTCGGAACTCCAACTCTCTCACAATCTCCACTCTATACTCTAGACTTAACTCTAAGTCTTTCAAGAGTTCCACAACTCTTTCAAAAGGTTTACTCAAACCCTTCACCCTAATAGATTCACCTAAGTCTACACATACACAACAAGAATTACTCAAGTTCTAACTCGATTTACTAAGTTCTAACTCGAACTTATACAAGAATTCACTCAAACCTTTACCATTTCCCTTACAAGAGTTCACTCAAACCCTTTAACCCCAAACTCAAATACAGACACTTGATAATTTGGTTTAACTCTAGTATATAGAAACTGAATAACAGTAAAGGAACATGGCACTCGTAGGAACTTGAAACTCAAAGGAACTGACTCAAACAAAGAATAGAAAATATATTTCTTTTGTAACGCTATTCCTTAAGCCAAACTTATGGAATGACATAAGTCTAACACTATGGAAAGACACTAGTCAGACAATTTGAAACTTAATTGAACTTTTGTATTTATAGCAGTCTTTTAGGATGAACATGGGATCAATCATGTGTTAGTGGTTAAACCATTATCCCATGATGTTCCTTACCCAGAGGAACACGTTCCTCAATCATCCCATGATCTCCATGATCACTGTTAAACGTGGGAGAGAATAAGTTACTGCTCCTTAATTTTAGCAACCACTTTGAGCATTAATTTGAAAATCTGATTTAATTAAAAACATATATTAATTATTAAATCTGAAATTAAATCATTTTAATAAAAATATTATCTTTAAATTTCTTCCGTAAAAACCGAATAATATTTTTATTATCTTTTGAAAAATAAAACTTTTCCTTAAAAAGATTTTCCATAAAATCAGATTTTTCCTTAAATAAACGGTTACCTCTAATCTAGGCATATTTTACTCAACTGACATAACTGTACCGTTGTAATGCTCCATCCTAGGTCTAGTTCCTTTTAATAGTTAGTTCCTTTAACTTAAATTAGTAGACTACCACGTCTGTTCCTTAGAGAGGAACAGACAGACAAGTTTATGTCTGTGTTTATGAATGTTTTTGCATAATTTCTTCCTTGGAATGACTATCTAGTATTATGTGATTGATGTTTGAGCAAGTTTACTCTTTGAAATTTTAACTTAAACCCAATGGTGCTTGCATATGGTCTTCAGGTGTTAAACCAATGCATCAATACACGCAGAGTCTATTCTTTTTGAGGATGACAAAGGGGGAAAGGATTTAAGGAACAAACTGTATATAATCTGAAATATCTGAAAAATTTAAAAAATTAAAAATTAGGATAAGGTAAATGAAAATCAAAAATAGGTTAAGGTAAATGAAAAATCAAAATTCAAATATTAAGTAACTTACTTAATTGTGTTTTATTTTTCATTTTCTTCTTTATTGTTTTATCGTCTTCATTCACTTATGTATTTGTTTTTGCCTTAGTTTGTACATTTGTTGTCATCATCAAAAAGGGGGAAATTGTTGAACCCTAGTTTTGATGATGAAAAAGAAACAAAGATGCAAACTAAGTAGTGAACTAATGAGTTATTTAAGTGTATGATTTTTAAGGTATCAATGAAAGGAACTAATAAAATACGAAGTCAAGGAAGAAGTCAAGAGAGGATTTCAAAGGCTAAGTAAAGAAGTTTCTATAAGTTGACACTGGAGCAAGCATTGGATCAAGAAGAATAAAACTAGGCGTTTTATTTTCTAGCTCCATTGTAAAGGAACAAAGTAAGGATGGTAAGGAATATTGGCAGTTTTATTTTAGAATGAGAGTTTGTTCCTTTCTAAGGAACAAACTAAGTAGCACTAAACGAATCGTTAAAGGAACTTGGTTTATAAAGGAACTAGACTTAGGCGTGTTGTAAGTTAAAACGGTACAATAATGAATTGAGTAAGTCATGCCTAAAAATTAGGAAATCAGTTTTAACTTAAGAGAAAATCAGTTTTTAAATAGAAAATCTTTTTAAAGAAAAGATTTTGTTTTTCGAAATAGATAGAAAAATATTATCCGATTTTTAGGAAAAGTTTATTTCAAAAAGATAATATTTTCTTAAAAGATTAAAATTCATTTTAATAATAAAATTGTTTTGGTAATTAAACTGATTTTCGGATAAAGCTCAAGAAACTCCTAAACTTTAGGAGTTGTGGCTAAAATATATCCACGTTCAAAATGAGATCATGGGATCATGGGAAATGATGAGAAACGTGTTCCTTAGGGGAAGGAACATCATGGGTTAATGGACTTAACATGAACTCGATATTTATTCCCACATTCTTTGTGATTGTCACTATAAATATTGAAGTCTAAATGAGTTCCAAATTGTGTCTGACTAAGTAATTAAGTGAGTTTAACTAATTAAGTGTCAGTGCCTTCATTCTCTCATAATAGCCATTTGTTCTTTGCTTTCTTACTCTAATTCCACTAAGCTTATTTCGATCAATTGTATTTTTGTTTTTGGGGTAAGGGAACTTTGAGTGAAGTTCTGTAAGAGAGAGGCTTTGAGTGAAGCTTGTAAGAGTGAGAAAACTTCGAGTGAAGTTGAGAGGAACTACTGTTAAGGGAACAGTGGCTCAAGAACTTGAGTTTAGGAAATCAAGGTGGCTCGAGTTAGAATTAGGTTATAACAAAGTTGTTTGGCCTAATTAGTGAAAGAGTTGAGTTTAAAATCCCTAGTGGTCGAGGTTGTTTCTTCTTGTTGGGCCCAAGAAGTTTTTCCTCTTAAAAATCCCTTGTGTTCCTCTAGCTTGTTTATTCGTTTAAGTTTAAATTTCCGCAAAAAGTTACGTTTATTTCTACACATACAATTCACCCCCCCTCTTGTAGTGTTCCTAGGGAAATTACACTTCTTATCTTCAATCGACGCAAATGTAACAAGATGGAATTTGCCTCCTAAAGGTTTAATGGTTATAAAAGTAACTCCTTCAGCTAAAATATGCTCATGTATTTGGGAGGATGACTGGGAAGAGGATGTAATGGCCAGAACACTCCTACTAAATAATTCATCATTTTCATGGGACAGAGAACCCTTAATCGCTATTAATTCTTCGCCTTCCAACTCATCTATTGTGAGCTCATCTCTGACTTTTTCAACATGTTCACCAAGTAGTCTAGAACTCATTCTTCTCACTGGAGTTGATTTAAAGCGAAAGCATTGGGATCCGGTTCTTGCGAGGGGATGGATTGAAACTGAAAATATGATTGATTTGGAAGGGTTTTGGGAGAGGGTGGGGTTAGAGGTTTTGGTTTGGGAGAATGATTCAGATTGAGGGGTGCATCCTTATATGATCTATGGTCGCAAAATGAGTTGAGGTTTTGGGATTTCTGGTTATGTTTTAGGGAAGGTTTTTGTTGAGTTTTGGGGTAAGGTATCGGGGATGAAGGAGGGGAGGAGGTATCTTTCTTAGCAACGTAAACCCGAAGACGACCGCCTGAGAGTCGTCTCCTATTTTCATTTCTGATAGCTAGAGCTTGCGAAGAATTGGAGAAAAATTTCATGAAGGCAAATCTATGGTTGCAGTTTGGTCGAATTTTTTCAGGGATGAAAATGCTTGCAATAGGGCCATAAGGTTCGAATGTTCTAGCAATATCATACTTACAAATGTTGAGAGGAATGGTTTTTGGATTCGAATCTCCGGCGGTGGACAGTTGACCAAGGATCAGTGTGGTTGGGGGGTTTTCAAATTCTCTCTCTCTCTCACTCATTTATCTCTCTATTCGCAAATTTATTATTATTATTATTATTATTATTATTATTATTATTATTATTATTATTATTATTATTATTATTATTATTATTATTATTATTATTATATAAAGGAAGAGCATGTATGAAAATAAATAATATACTATTGATTGTAACGGTTTTCGCTTTCCACAACAGCAATAGGACAACCATTTTCACTCCATCCGATACAAATCCAGTGATCCACTGCTTTAGTTCATTTTAAGTCCCGTGCCTATCTATCATATTGGCGAACCAATTCTTAACAAAAGTTGATGTATATTACTTTCCTCTTCGAGTGTTTAGTGTTGTAGCAACATGTTCCCAATTAATTTTCCCACCCGCAGGGGAGATAAGTTCGGGCAGCATTCCCAGAAGTATGGTAACAACATCTAAAGTGAAAGACGCTCTTTCCTTACTCATCACAAATTACATATTTCTAAAGGAGGGTAAAAAATCAAAAGCAAGAATGATTGAGCATCCAACTAGTGAAAAAAGCAATTAAAAATTAAACTAACTAGAAATGACGGAACATAGTTTTCCGAAGGAAGGATAAGATCTTCCTTGGATTATAAATTTCTCCATTTTAATTGTTATTTCACTAGGAACACTACAAGAGGGGGGTGAATTGTAGTGTGGAACTTATTGCCCAAATAATGCGGAATTTAAAACATAAGCAATAAGGAACTGAAAGTGTAAGAGAGATTTTTACGTGGAAACTTCTTGTCTCAATACAAGAAGAAAAACCACGACCTACTCAGGAGTTAAACTCTTTACTATAATAGGAAATCTCCTATGATTCAACTTATTACATACTCAGTTCACTCGGAACTCCAACTCTCTCACAATCTCCACTCTATACTCTAGACTTAACTCTAAGTCTTTCAAGAGTTCCCACAACTCTTTACAAAAGGTTTACTCAAACCCTTCACCCCTAAATAGACTTCACCCTAAGTCTATACATACACAACAAGAACTTACTCAAGTTCCTAACTCGATCTTACTCAAGTTCCTAACTCGAACTTAATACAAGAATTCACTCAAACCCTTTACCAAGTTCCCATTACAAGAGTTCACTCAAACCCTTTAACCCCAAACTCAAATACAGACCTTGATAATTTGGTTTAACTCTAGTATATAGAAACTGAATAACTGTAAAGGAACATGGCACTCGTAGGAACTTGAAACTCAAAGGAACTGACTCAAACAAGGAATAGAAAATATATTTCTTTGTAACGCTATTCCTTAAGCCAAACTTATGGAATGACATAAGTCTAACACTATGGAAAGACACTAGTCAGACAATTTGAAACTTAATTGAACTTGTATTTATAGCAGTCTTTTAGAATGAACGTGGGATAATCATGTGTTAGTGGTTAAACCATTATCCCATGATGTTCCTTACCCAGAGGAACACGTTCCTTCAACATCCCATGATCTCCATGATCACTGTTAAACGTGGGAGTGTTTTTAGTTACTGCTCCTTAATTTTAGCAACCACTTTGAGCATTAATTTGAAAATCTGATTTAATTAAAAACATATTAATTATTAAATCTGAAATTAAATCATTTTAATAAAAATATTATCTTTAAATTTCTTCCGTAAAAACCGAATAATATTTTTATTATCTTTTGAAAAATAAAATCTTTTCCTTAAAAAGATTTTCCATAAAATCAGATTTTTCCTTAAATAAAACGGTTACCTATAATCTAGGCATATTTACTCAACTGACATAATTGTACCGTTGTAATGCTCCATCCTAGTCTAGTTCCTTTTAATAGTTAGTTCCTTTAATTAGATTAAGTAGACTAGCACGTCTGTTCCTTAGACAGGAACAGACAGACAATTTCGTTAACAACATTCATTATACGTATTATAAATTTAGGCTTTTTTTTTCCAAAAACTGAAAAGATAAAATTAAATTAATTAAAATCAGATTCCTAAAGAAACCTATTTTATTAAAAATTATCTTTTATTTTAAAACTAAAACTTATCTTTTATTTTAAAAACATAAACAACCAATGCATATTATTTATAAATATTAACCACGTAGAGATTTATTAAGAAATAAACTCTAAATAAATTCTTATAGATTAAGTAATAATATGCATCAGATTTATTGACTCTTAAATACTTTTGACTCTAAGTTCCACGAGTTCCTTTGACCTTACGAGTTCCTTTTGACCTTGTTCCATTACCTTTCACGTTTCCATATACTTACATGAATCCTAGAAAATAAACTCATATTTTCTGCCTTCATGCTCCATGCTGCTCCAACTCAAGAACCGCATGTTGATAGCTCCACCTTTGGAACTTCAGTGTGCTAGTTCCTTTAAGAAACTTCGCACTCATATAGTTCCTGCTCAGGAACTTCTTGTTTAACTCTGAAAGTTATATTGCTGCTCCCACTCAGGAACTGCTCCGAACTTCATATTCAATGTTCCTCATAGGATGTACCTAGGAACCGCTCTATTTGTGTTCCTTATAGGAACTCTTTTAGGAACTTCACTTGTGGGAAGACCTTCATGATGTGATATATTCAACCTTTGATGACTTGTTTCATGTTAATGTAATATGCACATCTCAAAACAACATGTTAGTTAGATAATCATCATTTGTTTACAATCATCAAAATACTACATGACTCAACAATTTCCCCCTTTTTGATGATGACAAACAAATGATGCTTATCACAAATTAAGCAATAAACGATGTACTTTAATTCCCCATAATAAACAAGTCATGCATTTTAAATAAGGAAATATCAACATAAATAAACACATCATAGAAAGAACATTCATCATGGTTTGACCATAAGCATCATACATATTCTTCCCTCTTTTGTCATTATCGAAAAGGATCATCTTACACAATTTATTTTAGGTAAATCATATACACATAATTTTATATGCTACACTTACCACCATCATGGTTAAAACTTGTTAGTCCCAAAAGCCTCAAGAATCTCAGTTTTCAAACTTAGGATGCATGTGCTACACAAATTTCCAACTCACAATCCAAAGACCCAACTTCAAAAACCATGAAGGAACTTGACAAGTAAGAAAATAAAAGTCAAGCAAAAATCAATTTTGAAAGTCAAGAATGGATTAAGAGATAGGACATCGTAATATCCGGCTCAAAGAAATATGAAAGAAGTTTGTGGAAATTTTTGAGTAGAAGGAACTTGAGATATATTTTGTGCTCTATGGTTTAGACTTATAATAAGAGGTTCTCAACAATCATAAGAGTTAATCACTTCACCTCACACTATTGAAATCTCTGTCAAACCCACACACATTCACCTTGATATATATCTATCAAGTTCACTTTACTTAACTAATCAGCCATGAGGAACTCATTGAGTGAAGAAACTTGAACGAATTCATCTTTATAGTCAAGTTCTTTCAATCATTTGCTTATGTTCCTCTTCTCAAATCATCAAATCCATGAGTAAGCATTTTCACAACCATATATATGACATATTGACTTCTAGGAAATAATAAAGATTTGATCACCCTTGTTTACCCTTCTTTTTTTTTTCTTTCTCTTTTTTTCTTTCTTAAACAAGGGTGTCACTACAAGTTGTTGCACTTTTCCTAGAATGTCACATTTATCAACCACAAAGAAGTAATTGCTTACTCACACATACTTGAAATCCACCACCAAGAATGAAAACATATATATCGATTCCTTCCTTATTTCCCCTGAGTTCCTTACCATTCCTTCATCATTAGGAACTTATATGAGTAGTTCCATCTAATGACATATCTATCTGAGCATCAATTGGAAAACATAAAACTACTTGCTTCTATTAACTCCCCAAATATTTTATTTCACTCTTTATGTATCATTGAACCATAAAAGTCATGAATTTTAATTTAGAGCATATGGGAATTAGGATATTTGAAGTGACAGGATATGAATGGAATGATAAATTAATTAATCAAAGGGTATTTGAAGAAATATGGTGTGAACTGTTTATATTTGGCTAAGAATAGGTTTGTTCCCTCTAAAAGTTAAATGAAATGAAATATATTAAGGCAATTTACCGTCTTGTTCCAACAAGGTTTCTTTCATTGTATCTTTGGCAACTTAGGACTTTCATGTTTGACAACATCCATAGTTCTATTTTGAGACCTCTAAAACTCTTAGGCAAGGGAATATGCCTTTACGACACAAAAATTAAGTGTAACATATTTACTCTGGTGTGCATATAATCACTTCAATTTTAGTATGCGTAAGAACCCAATTCGGCAAAAGTTTTGGAAAAGAACATGTTTATACTTAAGTCATACTTCATTAAGTCTTGTTCCTCTAAATAGTCCATGAATAGGTGAAATTATAAAGAACATATATTCACATACTGTTTAAAGCAAGACTTATACAAATTATGCATTCAAATTAATAAATTTTAACAATGTAATATATATGAACATCATAACTTAAGTCATATTTCACCATGAATATAATATAAAATTACCTCAAGTACTGGACTGGTTTTGATGACTTACTTTTGAATTTCCAAATTGTTAGTTCCATCATTTTGATGTCTTCACATCTGATGGAAAATTCTATTCCAACTTGACTCATACTCATCATTCTTCAAAAGTTCCTTGAGATGTTTTTGTCATAATATCATTATGTTCCAAGAGAGTATGTAGTTGAGTTCCCTTATCATGCTTGTGTACTCATTTGCATATAAGGTTAGCAAAAACTCTTGCATAAAATAGTTAGTGTACCAAAAATATTATCCATATTCCGATGTACAACTACTAAGTCAATTCCTCTCGAAAACATAAATTAGTGTTAATTTTGAAATTATTTTTCAAGAAGAAACGTGATGTTGTTCCTCGTAGATATTTCCAGCAAAAAGAAATTATTTTAAACACATTGAAAATCTATTTAGAACAACCTAAATCCCATGTAAGCAACAAAAAGAATATTTAATTATTTCATGACCTAGCTATATAAATAAAAGTTTCCTCAAAATCAATACCTTTGTTTAGTTGTTCCTCTCAACAACTAACCTGTATAGAGTTTCTTTGCCTATGTCTCTGTGAATGAGCCATAGGTATACTTCTTATGTTCCAGTTAGAATCAAGAAACTCGATTGTTGGAATTCTTTGTTCCTACTAATTAGGCAGGAACTTTGCTTACACATATTCATTGAGTTGAACTTTTATTTGATGAACTTTTACTTGATCTTCATTTTTAAGCTCTTCTCCATACGTTCATATAGCTAGCTACTACTACTTTTTAGAGTGACATATTTCATATCAAGAACTTTAGCTCCACAGGAACTTGTGAGTTCAACATAAAAATTAAAAAATCATCTTTAACATGTTTTCTGGGAATAAACAAGTTAGTTTCATAATAAATATGTCAACTCTTTATAACACATTATATATCATTTTGCTATAAGCTCTTTATGTTTAACAATTAGAGGTGCATTTTAATACTACCTCATCGCTTCTATTTTTAAAGTTCCTTAGATGATTCTTATTGCTATTAATTCTAAAACACTTAAATCAAATGCTTAAGAATATAATACCAATATTTTCTCCTTTGAAGATCTCATAGTATGTCTTGTTGATCAACTTCTAATCATCCCTTTGTTGATGATTTAGCAAGTGATATTGATTGCTTTTTCTTACTTGTTCCTTGTTCCTTCATACATCATCAAACTTATCTGGAACTATAATCAAGTTCCTAGGCAATGCCATCATATGAAATCTTCTATCCGAAAAATAATCTTTGAAACTCTATTTTTAACTTGTTCCCAATGTGTTCGTTCCTTTTATGGAAGAACGTGAACTTGTTCCTTCATTTTGGGTTGACATAAACTAAGAAATATAATCTGTAGAATAAACCCAAAAGGAGGACAAAACACATTATATTCGAGTAAATCTCGAAGAAACCTCATACGTTTCAAAGATATACGTCAGAATGGCTACCATTTGGAGACAATGACGGTGAACCAATATGAAGCTTTATGCCTCACGGTAAAAAAATGTGAAAAGAAACTCATCTATAAAAAATTGCTAGCAATTTCCTCGGGCGTGTATCACATAGACATACGTCCGATTAAATTAATATGATATCTAACCCGAAGTTAGATAACATAAAATCATTTATGCTATGGCATGACCGATTAGGCCATCCTGGCACACGAATGATGCACAGAATCATTGAAAACTCAATTGGACACTCTATAAAGAATGTTAAAATTCCTCGGTCAAATGAATTATTATGCTCAGCATGCTCACTTGGCAAATTAATAACCATACAATCTATAAATAAGATTGCCACTAAATGTCCAACGTTTTTAGAAATAATAAAAGGAGATATTTGTGGGCCTATTCACTCTCCATCCAGACCATTACGTTATTTCAAGATATTAATTGATGCCTCTACTCGATAATCACATGTGAGCCTTTTCACAAGTAGAAATGTTGCATTTGTAAAACTTTTTGGTCAAATAATTCGATTAAGAACTAAATTCCCAAATCATACGATAAAGAGAATAGACACTAATAGTATAATTGCTTATTGTTGCGGTCATTAAGTGGCCTATTGTGGCCATTTTGGTCGCGCATCAATTAAGGACGCATCAATAGGTAATTAATCTATTGGTGCGGTTTTTTACCGCAACAATAGGCCAAGCTATTGCTGCGATTTCTACCCAAAATCGCAACAATAAGCTTTTTTTTAATAAAAAAATGAAGCCTATTGCTGCGATTTTGGATCAAAACCGTAGCAATAGGTATATATTAAAAAATTTGTTTTAAGATAATTTTTAAGTGATTTGAAATCAATAAAAAGAATGAAAAGAAGGATCGTGGCTAAGACTAGGGAAGTAATTAAAAAATAATGTTGTATCCATACCTAATATTTAATACAATATATATGGACAATGAAATAAAACTATAATTAAAAATAGAAAAACAAAAAGAGTAAAAAGAATATAAGTCCTTGAGAATCATCATCTCAAACCCAGCACCAAAACCCTAGATCTAACCAACCCAACAAAATAAAAAATAACACTAGTAGAATAAATGCTACTTGCTGCGGTTAAAAAGTGCCCTATTGCTGCGGATTTGGGCGCGCAGCAATTAAGGGCGCAGCAATAGGTATTAATAATATTGCTGCGGTTTTAAACCGCAGCAATATATACCAATATTGCTGCGGTTTTTTAGGCCAAACCGCAGCAATATTATAATTTTTTAATATTAAAAACGCAGGTATATTGCTGCGGTTTCTTCCCAAAACCGCAGCAATATAAGCATGGCAATAAAAAAAAATTTTTTTTTTTTAAAAAAATGAGGTGTAATTTTTTGATAGTTATAATACACTTATAATATAAACATTTTTAAATCCAAAGAGTATTGTAATACAATAACAACACAAAAAAAAAAAAACTCACCCAAACTGACATATATTTAATAAAAATAATAAATTACAAATCCTAATTACAAAATATATAAAAAAAAACTAATACAGAATAGTAATCAAAAAATTTAAAAAAATGAAAAAAAAAAAACAGACGTATACAAAAGATACAGAATTAACAAAAAAAATTAAAAACTAAAGAAAAAAGGAAGAAGATCATTAGATCTTGAAACAACTCGCCGGTGGAACGCAAACGAACCACCACGTTTATGCCTACGTCGCCGCCTACGTTTCCGACGATTCAGAGATGTCGATTCCGCCTACGTCGCCGCTACCATTGATGCAGATGAACAGACCACGTTGATGGAGCACGTTCGAACGCCGGAGATGATGGAGCACGTTCGAACGCCGGAGATGAACGTTGATAGAGCACGTTCGAACGCCGAAGATGAATGATGGAGAGATGCGAACGAATGCAAAAGACGTTGATGGAGAACGTTCGAACGGCGGACAGTCGACGATGAGAATAAAAAAAATCCGGCGGACAGTCTACACGCTGCTTCCTCTATGACAGTCGAAGATGACTGTATCCAATGATGAGAATAAAAAAATTCGGCGGTTTGGTTTTAGGGTTTAGGTCGATGAGGAGGAGCGAGATGAGAGAGTGTGAGGAGAGAGAGAGGAGGGAGTGAGAGAACGCAATATTTTTTTGGTAACTGATGAGGAGGAAATGAGAGGGAGAGAGAGGAGAGAGAGTGGGGAGAGGGGGTTAAAAACGGCTGTCCAAGGGTTTTACAAGGACGGAGGAATAAAACCCTAGTTGGGTTGTGCATCTTATTTTAAAATATCCTATTGCTGCGGTTTTTGAAGGAACCGCAGCAATATATTAAAATATTAATAATAAATTAATATTTTAATATATTGCTGCGGTTCTAACTAAAAACCGCAGCAATACAGTTGATCAGAAAGTCAACTTAAGTTTGAATATTTTCACGTTAATAATATTGCTGCGGTTTCTACTTAGAAACCGCAGCAATATGTCTATTTTATTTTTTCCTTTATTTTTTACGTGATATATTGCTGCGTATGGGTAACACCGCAGCAATACTACCGCAGCAAATAGCATTTATTCTACTAGTGTAAAAAAGTTGAGTTAAAAAAAAATCAGTAAGTCATATTTGCAAACTTCATCATCATTTGAAACTGCATCATCCAAACCTAGATCTAATCCAACCTAACAAAATAAACATAAAAAAAATTATATAAAAAATAATAATAAAATTACCAAAGTACATCAAAAATTTGACAAAAAATTTGAAACCCAACAAAATTATGCTCAAACTCGATGATTGTTTCTCGAACCCAAAGAAATTCGGAACTGAAATCGAACCCAACAAATCATCGATTGTCTCGAGGCAATAAGGAGTAGTTCGTTGTCGTCGAAAGCATTTTCCAAAACTTGGCTGTCGGTGGGCGCCGACGAAGCATCAGGTGACTGGGATTTCGACATTAGGTGGGGCCATTTGTATCTGAAGTGAGAGGAGTGAGGTCGAAGTGAGAGACGGATTTCACATATCTAAAGTGCGAAGAGCGAAGTGCGAGGATAAAGATGCTGAGAGATGAGAGGAGAAAGGATAGGATGAAAGGAGAGTGAGAGGTTGAGAGGAGAGAGAGAAAATAGAGAGGAGAGTGAGAAAAAAGCTGGGTTAGTTGTTAAAAGGAAAGAGGAAGAAAACCCTAATTGAGCCGCGCATTTTTTTTAATTTAAAACATCCTGTTGCTGCTTTTTTTTTGTAGGAACCACATCAATAGGTTCAAATATTGATAAAAATTAATATTTTAATATATGGTTGTGGTTTTGGATGTAAACCGCGAAAATAGAACTAGTCAAAAAGTCAACTTATGCTTGAAAATTTTCCCGTTGAAATCTATTGCTTCGCTTTTCGGTCGAAATCGCAGCAGTAGGTCAATTTTATATTTTACCTTTTTTCTTTCATTTGGTTTATTGTTGCGTATGGGTAGAACCGTAGCAATATCACCGCAAAAATAAGCAATTATTATACTAGTGAAGATTAGACAATTTTGGGAAATTTTCATCTCAAACCTTTAGTGATTATTGCATGTCTATTGGGATTGTTGTTGAGCACCCTATACCTCATAGACATACACAAAATGATCTTGTTGAATCATTAATTAAGAGACTACAATTGATTGCAAGACAATTAATAATGAGACCAAAATTGCCCTCCTCTACTTGGGGTCATGCTATATTACATGCAACAACATTGATAAGAGTAAGGCCGACAGCCTATCACAAATTCTCACCGTTACAATTCGTATAAGGTCGAGAAACAAATGTCTCACATTTGCACTAGTCTAAAAAAACCTTACATGTCACTTAGTAACAGATGCGGTTTTATAAAAAACGCATCCGAAAAGCAGCCAAAAAATGAGAAGGAAAGTTCGCAGTAAAATCTGATGTGGTCCTGTTGTGGACCACATCAGATTAAAAAAACCGCTGCGGTTTTTAAAAAAAATCTGATGCGGTTTATTGGACCGCATCAGAAAATCAGTTAACATAAGCGCCCAAAAACGTGGCCCAGTTTTATTTTCCTTGATCTCGTTTTCCTGGAGCCCATTTCATGGTATAAAAAAAAACCACAGCCACCCTCCCATTTCAGTCTTCTTTCATCCCTCTTCCCTCTCTTATGAACCCTAGCCACCCACCCTCCTCCCTCTCTCAAACTCCTAATCTCACTTCCTCATCCTCTCCTCTCCTTTCACTTCGTCTCTTCGTCGTCTCTCCTCTCTCGTTCTCTCGTTACTCAAACACCACCACCACCACCACACATCCTATCTCCTATGCCGTTCTCAAACGCCACCGCCAACTAACACCACTGCCAATGCCAACGCCATCGACGACCTTCGTTTCGACTTCAACGACACCCAGATCTAGTTGATTCTGTTAGTCTTAGACGAACACTTAAACAACTACAAGAGGGGGGTGAATTGTAGTTGGAGAGATTTTCAAACTTTTTGCGGAAATAAAATAATGATTGAATAAGAAAGAAATAATTGCATGAAATAAGAAAGAAGTAGGAACACAAAATTTTTACAAGGAAAACTTCCTAGGCCCAATAGGAAGACAAACCTTGACCACGAGGGATTTTGACTCAATTCTCTTTAATAACTTTAGGCCAAAAGACTCTCTTTTTTACAACCTAATCTCGGCCCAACTCTGTTCCTCTAGGAACTGGTTCCCTATCAGCCTGGTCCCCTGAACAGTTGACTTCTCCCTTGACTTCACTCGAAGTCTTTTCTCTTTCTCTCTTCTCTTTCTCTTTCTCTTTTTCTCTCAAAATAATTACAGACTTAGATTCACTCAACCCAATCTATAATACATCAATTGCTAAGAAGAAGAAAACCGAATGTACTTTCACTAAGAATATTACATAAAATTCTGAAAGTATATCTAAAAAGATTGTTACAAAACTCTATTTGTAGGGACCTAGCTATCTTCTCGATATCATCTCCACGATCTTCTCCAAGATCTTCTCCATGATCACACGTAGCTTTAGCCACTTCTCCATAATATGTCTATTGTATTTTTATCGTTGGCAGTTGGTTAGTTGCGCTTCCATAATCTCAGCCACTTCTCCACGTTCACACACCTTATAAATAGGTTGATTATTGTGTTTCCTAAATTGTAGGAACTACTTCAACGATATATTTTGGAGCGCTTGCTTAGGTTAGTTTTTGGTGGCTCCTTGTTTGTAGGAAAACAGAAAATACTGCACACAAACTAACTAAACAAAAATATTATGGAATCTTAATATATCAAATTTGTTACCTCCATAATATTAACATATTGTCACAAATAAGGTTTCATAACTTAATCTTGATTAAACTCCTAATCAGTTCTTCATAAGTTATTTACCATATTATTCGTGAAGTCTAAAAATAAATAAACTAATTAAACTAAAAGAATAAATCTAACAAAATAAAATAATCAAAACGAGAAGAATAAATCTAAAACACATGAAATTGATTCTAACATAATAAACCAAAAAACGGACTAATAACTAAAATTAAATAAACTTTAATTATATGTCATTATCAAAATAGTGAAATAACAATATTCCCCCTTTTTTATTATGACAAATAATTAAAGAAATTTTTTTATGTTTTTATGTGTTGAAATAAAATCTAAAGACTAATACTAAAACAAAATACACAAGCTATACACAAACTAACTTAAGTAAAACTCTACTGCGACTGGAAACAGGATCAGACTTGACTCGGAACAGGGATGAGAAAAACATGCATAGGAACTAAGATAAAAAAAATTTTAGACACTATATCTCTTCCCCCTTTGTCATTATCAAAACCAAGAATTGTACCTGCAGCACTAAAGAGTCAACAGTCTAGGCAACAAGCAAGTTGCTCAAACATACATCTCATAATATTAGCCATCCAAACACACAAACAAAATAGGCATGCATAAAGCAACATTATAGACAGCAGATATTACGCAATATGCAGAGTAGGCAAAAGAAAAGAAATTTAAAGAGAAATTAAAAGTACTTCATGTGTCTCAGAAGGACACAAGAAGAGAAATCCAAAAGATTGTTTAATAATTACGGCCACAAAAAAAAAACTTGTTCAATTGTTCCAAAGTTAAGAGAAGTTAGGGTTTGGATCGTTTGAAGAGAGAGGAGACCACAAAATCATTCTTGGAGAGCACACCATCCACCTTGTTCCTGATCCCCGTATCAGCATTCTTGATGGCAATCAGTTGTTGTTGCTACTGAGAGTCCAGAACATTGACAGTAGCTTCAATGACATTGATCCTGGTGTGTAGAAAGGTCAAGGAGTCCCGAATTTCCCAAAGTAGCTTGTTAAGCCCTGTTGTAGACAGCAACGGAAAATCCACAGCAGTTGAAGGAACTGGATCAAAATCTAGGTGAATAAACATTGTGTCACCTTGATCTTGCTCCTTCAGAGACTTGGACCCAGCCAACCTTTGGTTCTTCCTTACAGACCCCCTGGGAACCCCCTCTTCATCCAACTTTCTCTTGCTACCCACTTCAACCTTTACCGGAGTTTCTTCTCTCTCAAAATCTATCTTCCCATTTACCAACCTCAAACTAAGCCTGGTCAGAGTTTCTTTTGTAAGATAATTTTCTGGCTCAAGAGAAAAAGAGGGACTGGTAGGTAGTTTAACTTTGCATTGTTTGAAAACAGAGGAGAGAAGATTTCCATAACCCACTTTAGTGTTATGGGTATTGCAATGAGAGAGATGTGAAATTATCAAGGAAGGAAGGTTAATTTTTATGTTTTCGGCAAGGCAGTACATAATGGAAAGATCCATTAGACTTGCCTGGGTTCTTTTGAGGAACGGGGTAAAATGAAACGCCAAACCAATGAATAAAGCTTATGAAATGGAGACAATTCTTTTTATCTAAAGATAAAGCATTGAATTGCCGTTAAAGAAAGCAAGAATTTGAGCATTGAACTCCATTTATGTTCACTTAGCCCTACCCTTAATGTATCCTTGTAACCCTCATTGGAACATCAAACCATTCCCCCAGTTTCTTCTCAGTATGTACACAGACCCATTACATTGACACACAACACCCTCAGTTATGTAAACCCAGAACAAAATGCTTTCATTCTTTTCATAAAGACCCTCATCACATAAACATATTTTAACCATTTCTGAAATTTTAAAATTTTCAATAACTCATTCCACTTAGACTTTTTGCACCATGCAAATCTACACAAAAGCCCACAAGAAATTGTGAAGATTTTGTTTTCTTACCTCTTTTGTAGGTACAGTAATCTTTGTTCTTGATCGCTTTCAACTCGTTTTCACCTCTTCCTTTTTCGGAGGAGAGAAACAGGTGAGAGGATGCCGATTTTGACCCGTAGAATCTGCTTATTCTTGGATGATTCTTGAGCACTTAATTCATCATGGGATGGTGTTTTCTCTCTGGGAAATTTTCATGATCACCGTTTTGAGTTTTGGAAGACATGGTGAAAGTGTTTTGGTGAGGTTGAAGATGAGAAAGAGAGAGAGAGAGAGAGAGATGAGTTGATGTGGAGGAAATTATGAGGGGTCAGTGATTTGATGGTTGGGTTATAAAGTAATCATGATTCTGTGAAAGAAATGGAGAGTTAGGTTTAATGAAAGGTTTATGGGTTTTGGAAGGCAATTAATGAAGTTTCTTCATTTAACTTAGATTAATTGAACGCGTAATTTGGCATAATTCAGATTAATGTTTTTAATTTTTGGACGGAAAGGTGTGAAAAGAAAGAACAAGGAAATTTGGAGGAAAATTAGAAATAGAAAATAAAATACTCTTGCATATGATAAAATGTGTCCATAATTACAAACTACATACGTACCAAATATGTGCAAGGACACTAAGGGTAATATTCAAAGACATATGTGAGTCCTTATACTTGACCCTAGGTGTATGAAATTTAATTCATGAAGTTGCAGGACATACTTAGTAAGAAACAATTTGGGGGAACAACATCATGTGTACATTTAAACAATTTTTATCATTCCTAGTTCCAAGCGTATCTTTTCAAACCTGTCCCTAGATAGAGGTTTAGTCAATATGTCAGCTATTTGATTTTCAGTAGGACAAAAATCAACTTTGACTAATCCCTTCTCTACATTGTCTTTTAGGAAATGATGTCTAATGTGAATATGCTTGACTCTAGAGTGATGAACTGGATCCTTGGAAATGCAAATAGCACTAGTGTTATCACAAGAATATAGGAACACACTTAATTTTATGCCAAAGTCACGTACCTGTTGCTTGATCCATACATGAGAGCAGCATGCAGCAGCTGCCACGTATTCAGCTTCTGCTGTGGAAAGAGCAACAGTGTTTTGTTTCTTTGAGCTCCAAGAAACCAAGCTTGATCCTAGGAACTGGATAATACCCGATGTACTTTTGCGATTCACCAAGTCTCCAGCATAGTCAGCATCGGAATAGCTTACTAGATCAAAGATGTCACTTCGAGGATAGAACAAACAAAGATCATCACTTCCTTTCAAATATCTAAGAATCCTTTTGACAGCTGTCAAATGGGATTCCTTAGGATTTGATTGGAATCTTGCACATAAACCAACACTAAAGGATATATCAGGCCTACTAGCAGTTAGATAAAGTAAGGAACCAATCATACCTCTATAGAGTTTTGATCTACGGACTTACCACTTTGATCCTCATCTAACCTTGTACCTGTTCCTATAGGAGTATGGTTTGTTTTTGCTTGATCCAGTCCATATTTTTTAATAACTCTTTACGTATTTTTGTTGATGGATCATTGTTCCTTTTCAGTTTGCTTGATTTGCAAACCGAGAAAGAAGTTTAATCTCCCATCATACTCATTTCAAATTCACTACGCATTAACTCAGCAAATTCTTTACAAAGAGATTCGTTAGTTGCACCAAAAATTATATCATCCACATAAATCTGAACCACTAGGATGTCTGTTCCTTTGGATCGAAGGAACAGGGTCCTATCAACTTTGCCTCGTATAAAATCATTAGAAAGTAAGAATTTTGAAAGTCTTTCATACCATGATCTAGGAGCTTGCTTAAGCCCATAAAGAGCTTTATCTAGCTTATAGACATGATTGGAAGATCCGGGTTTTCAAAACCAGGAGGTTGTTCCACATAGACGTCTTCAATTAAATATCCATTTAAAAAGGCACATTTGACGTCCATTTGGTACAACCTAAAACCCATGAATGATGCAAAGGCAATCAAAATTCTTATTGCTTCTATTCTAGCTACAGGAGCAAAGGTTTCATCAAAGTCAATACCTTCTTGTTGATTGTACCCTTTGGCTACGAGTCTGGCTTTGTTTTTATGACTGTTCCATGTCGTCTATTGTTCCTGAAGACCCATTTTAGTCCAATCACCTTTTGGTTTTTAGGCTTGGTCTCAAGTGCCAGACCTTGTTCCTCTGGAACTCATTCAGTTCCTCTTGCATGGCGTTTATCCAGTCAGACTCCAGTAGGGCATCATTGTGATCTCGTGGTTCTGTCATAGACAAAAAGGCATGGAAAGCACAGAAATTTTCAGTTGGGATCTCGTTTGAGTTCCCTTTTCAATATCACTTACTATTAAATCCAATGGATGGGATTTTAAGTGTTTCCAGGTCTTGGTTCAAATCTTCTTGTCTCTGCTCCTCCAGTTGAGGAGCTTCATTCGTCTCGTCTACTGGATGAATTTCTGGTGCCTGTTCCTCCTGTATAAAGGATCAGGAACATATCTCTTCTTCAGAAATATGCTTTTTGTCGGTTCCTGCAGGTGTTAGTTCCTCATCAATGTTTACTGACTCCTCAATACGAGTCAGTCCTATTTCAAAGTCATTTTCATGACTTTTCCTGCAGAGAGTTAGTTTCATCAAAATAACATGGACATTTCCTCAACACACATTGTTCGTTTTTGTAAACTCTATATGCCTTACTACTTAAAGCATATCCAATAAAAACAGCCTCATCGCTTCTAGCATCAAACTTTCCTAAATTGTCTTTACCATTGTTATGTACAAAGCATTTAGCCAAAATTCTAAAGTAGAGATATTGGGTTTTCTTCCTTTGAAGCTCATAAGGGGTCTTCAAGACAATAGGTCTTAGCATGACTCTATTGATTATGTAGCATGCCGTATTCACTGCTTCAGCCCAGAAATTCTTAAGATTGCTTGCTATGATCATTGTTCTTGCCATGTCCTCCAAAGTGCGATTCTTCCGTTCTACCACGCCATTTTGTTGTGGAGTTCTAGGAGCTGAGAAGTTGTGATCAAGACCTTCATTTCTGCAAAACTCATCAAATTTGAGTTTTCAAACTCCTTACCATGATCAGAACGCAAGTGCTTAATTTTAAAACCACTTATTCTTTGAGTTCTTTTGCAAAGTTAACAAATTCATCAAATGTCTCATCTTTGCTATGAGAAAAATAACCCAAGTGTATCTTGAAAAATCATCAACTATTACAAGCACATATCTCTTACCAGATCGACTTTGGATTCGAACAGGGCCACAAATCCATATGAATCAATTCAAGGGACTTTGTGTCTTACCATTTTCTTTGATTTGAACGAGGATCTAACTTGTTTACCTTTTGCACAGGTCCACAAACTTCATGGTTTGAGACTTTGATAGTTGGTAATCCAACCACCAAGTCCTTACCACTTAGCTTCTGGAGTAATGCATACTTGCGTGACCACATATTTTATGCCAAAGAAGTGGTTCATTATCGACGGCACTTAAACACGTTATATTGTTCCTAGGAACAAGGTTGAGATCAACAACGCAGGTGTCCCCTTCCCTTGTTCCTTCTAGAATTTCGGTACCTGTTCCTGCATTACTTACTACACAATTCATCAGTAAAATTTACACTGTTCCCTTTGTCGCAAAATTGAGAAATACTAAGCAGATTATGTTTTAAACCCTCGACCAAAAATACATTGTCTATGGAATGTGACTTAGACTTTCCTACCTTCCCTAATTGCAACTATGTTACCGGTAAGATTGTCTCCGAAGGTCATAGTTCCTCCATCATAGGATGAAAGCAAGAGAAATTTTCTTTTATCTCCTGTCATGTGTTTAGAACAACCGCTATCGAGGTACCACAAGTTGTTCTCCCTCACTTAGCCTGTCAAAGCAATCAGTCAGTGGTAGGAACCCAGTTTGACTTGGGTTCCTCTGTCGGCCTGTATTTCTCTTAACTTTCCAAACTTGTTTAACTAAGTGGGTGTTCATTTCAATATGTTCTTCTCTGGAGGAACAGTCAGACACTAAGTGTCCACTGTTCCCACAGTAAGAGCATATTCGGCTGCTTGGAAGATCAACATATTTTTTCATTTTGTTTTTCTTCTTGTGATTGAAACCTACGCCACTTCTTCCTTCATTTTTATATTTTTGTATCCAGTTACTGGATCAGGAAGAGTCTTCTTGAAGATTCCATTTTCTCTTTAAGTACCAGATATTTACTCAAAACTTTTTCATGTTCGAATTTTAACTTTTCGAACTCGGATCTGGTATTTATAGAGGAACTGGTTCCTTCAGGAACGAATAGTTTCAATTCAGCCATTTCCATATTCAAGAAATAATTTTCATTTTTAGCATTTTCAAAAGCTTCTCGAATACGTCGGTTTTCATCAAAGACTTCAAAGAATCTTTCCTCAATGTTTGCATTCACTGTTTTAAACCAATTTGAATGCCTTTGGTGACTTCTAAGGCTTTTTCTAAATTTTCTTCTCTAACAAAATGGCCTTGTAGTCATCAAGGTTTCCAAAAGTAGTTTTATTAATTGATTCTTTGAAAGTTCTTTTAACTCTTCTTCAATAACATTTATGCGTACCTTGTTGTTTGGCAAGTCTTCTTCTTCGTCTGTTTTTGCCATGAGACATAAATGAGCTGTCTCCTCTTCTGGTTGGTTCTCCTCCTCGTCTGAGTCCGATTCTCCCCAGGCAGCAACATGGCCCTTCTCATATCAACTTTTGAGAAAGGTTTTTGTTGTTCCTTTCCCTTCTCCTTGTACTTTCCTTTGCTCTTTTCATTTTCCCAGAGAGGGCATTCCTTTATGAAGTGATCCGGACTTCCACACTTGTGACAGTTAACTTTCCTAGCTTTTTCAAGTTCTTCCCTTTAGTTTTTGTTGAAGAACTTTTTGAATCTTTTCACGATCAGTGCTGCCTCTTCATCATCAGTTTCTGAATCCTCAATCATCGGACTTGAGAGCCAAGCCTTAGGCTATTAGAGTCAACTTCATGAGTTCCTAGATGAATTTCGTGAGTCAACAAGGAACCGGAAAGTTGCTCGATATTGAATGTGGTGAAATCTTTAGTTTCAAGCAGGGCAGTGACCTTTTTCATCCTGAAGAAGACTTCGTAGAACTTTTCGTACTTGTTCCTCGGAGTGATGATCTTTCCTAGAGATTCAAGTTCATTTATGATGTTGGAGAACTTGTGAGCATCTCTTGAACAGACTCCTTAGGCTTCATTTGAAATAGCTCATATTTGTGCATGAGCATGTCAATCTTTGATCTCTTGACTTCGTTTGTTCCTTCGTGAGTAACTTGAAGAAGTTCCCACATTTGCTTGGCTGATTTGCATCCCATGATTCGATTGTGTTCATGGGGCCAAGACCACAGTGGAGAATCTTTTTGGCCAAGTTTTCATCTCCATCTTGTCGAAGTCATCTTTATCATATTTGGAGAGAGGCTTGGGGATTTCTTCACCTTTTTCATTTTTCTCTGTGACTTCGAAGTCACCAATCTCTATTACTCTCCAAACTTGATAATTTTCGGCCTTGATAAAACTTTCCATACGATTCTTCCAGTATGGATCATACTTGCCATTAAACATGGTGGACTGAGTTGAGTAACCTTCTTCCAATCTTTCTCCTGATGTGTTCATCGTTTCCAGGAACTAGCTCCTCAGTGTTAACTGATTTTGGAGGAACTAGGCTCTGATACCAATTGTTAGTCTTGGACGAACACTTAATCAACTACAAGAGGGGGGGTGAATTGTAGTTGGAGAGATTTTCAAACTTTTTGCGGAAATAAAAGAATGATTGAATAAGAAAGAAATAATTGCATGAATAAGAAAGAACTAGGAACGAGATTTTTACAAGGAAAACTTCCTAGGCCCAATAGGAAGAAAAACCTTGACCACGAGGGATTTTGACTCAATTCTCTTTAATAACTTTTAGGCCAAAAGACTCTCTTTTGTACAACCTAAACTCGGACCAACTCTGTTCCTCTAGGAACTGGTTCCCTGTCAGCCTGTTCCCCCTGAACAGTTGACTTCTCCTTTGACTTCACTCGAAGTCTTTTCTCTTTCTCTCTTCTCTTTCTCTTTCTCTTTCTCTTTTTCTCTTTTTCTCTCAAAATGATTACAGACTTAGATTCACTCAATCCAATCTATAATACATAAAATTCTGAAAGTATATCTAAAAAGATTGTTACAAAACTCTATTTGTAGGGACCTATCTTCTCGATATCATCTCCACGATCTTCTCCAAGATTTTCTCCATGATCACACGTAGCTTTAGCCACTTCTCCATAATATGTCTATTGTATTTTTATCGTTGGCAGTTGGTTAGTTGCGCTTCCATAATCTCAGCCACTTCTCCACGTTCACACACCTTATAAATAGGTTGATTATTGTGGTTCCTACATTGTAGGAACTACTTCAACGATCTATTTTGGAGCGCTTGCTTAGGTTAGTTTTTGGCGGCTCCTTGTTTGTAGGAAAACATAAAATACTGCACACAAACTAACTAAACAAAATATTATGGAATCTTAATATATCAAATTTGTTACCTCCATAATATTAACAGATTGTCACAAATAAGGTTTAACAACTTAATCTTGCTTAAACTCCTAATCAATTCTTCATAAGTTATTTACCATATTATTCGTGAAGTCTAAAAATAAATAAACTAATCAAAACTAAAAGAATAAATCTAACAAAATAAAATAATCAAAATGAGAAGAATAAATCTAAACACATGAAATTAATTCTAACATAATAAACCAAAAAACGGACTAATAACTAAAATTAAATAAAATTTAATTATATGTCATTATCAAAATAGTGAAATAACAGATTTTGTTAATTTTTGTGGTGATTTTGTTAATTCCTCGTCGTTTTAGTCACGAGCCATTCATTTTTCGCGAACGGAGATGCGCAAGTGAAGCGAGATGCATCTCCTCTATTTTCGTCATTTTCGGCAAGTGTTTTAGTAACATTTAGGGTTTTTTTTTGTCGATTTTTAGCATTTTAATGATAGTTTTCTTTTTATAAGTTCAATATCTTGTAGTCTATAATTTTAGTTAGATCTAGTTCCTTTTTTTTTGTAATTTTTGTTCATTTTATATACGTTTTTTCTTTTTTTTTCGTTAAATCTGATTTTTAGTTGGTTTAAATACAATTTTTCGTTTGTATTTTTTAGTTAGATCTGATTTAGTTTTTTCGTTTTTTTGTAATTTTCGTTTTTAGTTAGATCTGATTTTTCGTTTCGTTTTTATTCTGTTACTAATTTATTTGTAATTTATTTTTGTTTTTATTCCATTATTAGTTTTATTCGTAATTTATTTTCGTTTTGTTTGTATTTTCGTAATTTATTCTGTTGTTGTTGTTGTAAAATTATTGTTGTTTGTTGTTGTAAAATTGTTGTTTATTGTTATTGTGAAATTGTTGTTGTTGGAGTATCAGTAAAAATTGCACTTTATCTTGAAATAGTGAGTACCAGTTGAGTTTTGCGAAAAAGTATGACAAAATTTGAGCAATAGAAAATGAAAATGAAACGTGGTAGTGATGCAGGCCTGCAAACTGCAGGTCTGCACTTTTTTTGGACATTACTCAACACAATCTAATGCGGTTTTGAAGTAAAACCGCATCAGCTTATCATTTTCTGATGCAGTTTTACCTTAAAGCCACATCATATTATCATCTTACGATGCGACTTTAAGGTAAAACCGCATCAGATTATCCTTTTCTGATGCGGTCCAAAACCGCATCATAAATTATTAGTCACCTGCTGCGCCCCCACCCGATGCGGACCAAAACCGCATCTGAAAGGCCAGTTTTGACCGCATCAGGTGGGGTTTTTTCCACTAGTGTTGAGAATTTTTGGGTGCGATGTACATGTACCTATTGATTCGCCCCAACGCACTAAAATGGGTCCACAAAGAAGGATGGGAATATATGGTGGATTTGATTCTCCATCAATTATCAAATATTTAGAGCTAACAACTAGCGATTTATTTACGGTTCCATTCGAGACTGTCATTTTAATGAGTCGGTATTTCGATCCTTGGGGAGGAGAAAGTGGACCCACAAAACATAAAAACATAAATTACGTGGAACACATCGCAAATGTCGTTTCTAGACCCGAGAACAAATGCATGTGAACAAGAAGTAAAGAAATTATACATTTGCAAAGTACTGCAAAAATTATGCAAAAATTATACATTTGCAAAGTATTGCAAATCAATTACCTGATGCATTCACATATAGTAAGAAATTGACAAAGTCCCATGTACGTAATGGGATTGCCCCGGCACAGATTGAAATTACTGGTGACAATAATGTCATTGAAAATGAGTCAATACCACATCGAAAACGTGGTAGACCACCCAGTTCTAAAGACTCAAAACTAAGAAAAATGGAAAGGCAAAGTAAAACAACGAACAAAATTAATATAAATCCTCCAATGGAGCATGACAAAAACAAAAATAAACATAAGCATGTTCCAGAAGAAAAGGGACATGAAAGCATAGACAACAATGAAACTTCAAGTAATTATGTTTCTACAAAGAAACAATGGAATCCAAAAGATGTTGTCTTGAACAAAATCTTTGCTTACTCCATAGCGGTTGAAATGGCATACGATGAAAATGATATAGAATCAAATACATTAGATGAATCTCGCCACAGAAATGATTGACCAAAATGGAAAGAAGCAATTCAAGCAGAATCGAAATCACTTGAATAATGTGAAGTATTCGAACAAATAACCAAAATACAAAAGGTGTAAAACCAGTTGGGTATAAATGGGTATTTGTGAGAAAACGAAATGAGAAAAATGAGGTTACTAGATATAAGGCTAGGCTAATATCCCAAGGTTTCTCACAAATGCCAGGGATCGATTATGATGAGACATACTCCAGTAGTTGATGCAACTACACTAAGATTTCTGGTAAGTTTATCAGTTTCGAAAGAATTGCAAATGAGGTTTATGGGTGTAGTGACCGCATATTTGTTGGCTCACTTAACATATATATTTATATGAAAGTTCTCGATGGACTAAAACTACCAGAAAATCACATCCTCAAAGAGATGTTTTCAATATAATTGAAAAGTTCACTCTATGGGTTAAAATAATCTAGAAGAATGTGGTATAATCGTCTTAATGAAGACCTATTGAAAAAAGGATTTAAAGATAATCAAATAAGTCTATGTGTATTCATTAAGCAATCTAAATAAGGATTCGCCATCATTAATGTCTATGTCGATGATTTGAATATTATTGGAACTCCTAGAGAACTTAAAGTGACTGCAAAGTACTTGATGAAAGAATTTGTGATGAAAGATCTCAGAAGGACAAAATTTTGTCTTGGCCTGCAAATGGAACATTTGAGAAATGAGATTTTTGTCCATCAATCCAACAATACGAAAAAATTCTGAAACGTTTTTTCATGGACAAAACCCACCCAATAAGTTCTCCAGTGATAGTGCGTTCCCCGAATGTGAAAAATGATCCATTCAGACCACGAGAAGAAAACAAAGAAATTCTTATTTTGGAAGTACCATATTTAATTGCAACTGGTGCCCTAATATACTTGGCTAACAATACTCAATCTGACATAGCGCTTTCAGTAAACTTGTTAGCTAGATACAAGAATGCACCAACAAAGAGACATGGCAATGGAGTCAAACACTTATTACGTTATCTTCGAAGAACACAAGACCTTGGATTATTCTATCAGTCGAAACCAAATGTGTCACTTATTGATTATGCAAATGTTGGGTAACTATCAGGCCCACAAAAGGCTAAGTCTCAATCCGAATATATGTTCACTTACGGAGTAACTGCAATATCTTGGAAATCCACGATGCAGACCTTGACTGCTACATCATCAAATCATGCGTAACTAATTGCTCTTTATGAAGCTGGACGGGAATGTGTATGGCTAAGGTAAATGATCAAGAATGTCCAAGAAGAGTGTGGAATGGAAACAATAACAACAAATCCAACTATCATCTACAAAGACAATACTGCATGTATCACCCAAGTAAGCGAAGGATAAATCAAAGGAGACAGAACTAAACATTTGTCACCAAAGCTCTTCTTCACTCATGACCTCCAAAAGGAAGGGACGATAAACATCCAACAGATACAATCATGTGAGAATTTCTCAGATTTATTTAGCAAATTCCTTCTAGCGAATAAATTTGAAGAATTAGTCCGAAAAATTGAAATGCGTCATCTTCTTGATATATGCTAGATTCAGGGGGAGTATTATATGCGCTACACTCTTTTTTCCTTCGATCAGGTTTTTATCCCATCAGGGTTTTCCTGACAAGGTTTTTAATGAGGCAGTTAATTTAAGCATATAAGAATTTATAGTAGTTGCACTCTTTTCCCTAGTTATGGATTTTTCCCACTAGGTTTTTCCTAACAAGGTTCTTAACGAGACAACTAATATCCTACTTCCTCCGTCCCATAATATAGTGCTAACTTCTCATTTTTCACAAGAATTAAGGAAAATGGAAGGAGTTTTAGGATTTCAGAAAAACATATATTTAAGTAAATATTTTTGGGTATTTTTGTCTTGGAACTAGTTTTTTTCTTCTTTTTCCATTAAAATAAAATGAAAGAGCAATAAATGTTCCTTGGAATGGTGTAAAATAATAAATAGTGGGACATATTTTAAAAGAAAGGTAGGGGTATTTTGGAAAGTTTTATGTAGGAATGGAGGATAATATAGTCCAAACAAATTGATAAAAAGGAAAACAGACACAATATTTTGGGACACCCAAAAAGGAATGCAAGCACTGTATTATGGGACGGAGGAAGTATTAAAAATGGACACTCAAGGGGAAGTGTTATGAAGTCAAAAAGTGAATGTCATGCATTTAATGTATGAAAAGTTTTTCCTAAAGCTATATACTAGGGTAATGTACATATATTGAGTATTGACTTGCAACATATTCTTGTAGTATAAATATGGCATTTGCCATAAGTAATACACAACAACGGAAGGCATGAATCACTTTCCTACTATCTTTCACCCTATAATCTTTTTGTTCCCTTTGTTTCACAACACGTACAAGTTTTTTTTTTATTGCCTGAAATATTGCTTTTTTCAAAAATACTTTTACTTTTGTGCGGGACCAAACTGACCATGCTCAAATTCTTATGTTTAAACCCGTGTGATTAGAAACATAGGTTAAGGTAGGTTATAAAGTTATCTAATGATGATAGCTTGCTTGTTGATTAGATAATTTCAATTTAGTTCAATTATTAAATTAAATTTTAAATAGATTGTATTGGTAATGTCACTTAGGTATTAAATTGGTTCTTTTGAATTACGTTATGCTAGTTTCCTACTTATATCACATTATTAATTGGAAATTAGGAATTTAATTGAATTTTTAAGTGAATTCATTATCTTAATTCAATGATTTTCTTTATGCTCTTGAAAATTTTCTCACTAAAACGCATGGGCTAACAACTTAAGATCATATGATCAGAGAAACCATGGAAACTCCACGTGAAGACCTTGTCAAGCACCTTAATTAATTGGGTTTGCTTGTTTGGATCATCCGGAAACACTATACACGACTCATTCTTGTAAGATAGTACTGAGGTACTAATAAGTAATAATTCATTACTATATATTTTAAAATGAAGATTTTGGATTCATATTCACAACAATTCTTTTCTTTCATACACTGTCCATGAATTGAAGTTTATATTTTCATGGGTAGAGCAGCAGCTAATAAACTCACAGGAAGGTCCAGGCTATTCCCCTGGGCACTGGCCAGCTCCACGCCTCCACATGTGACATGACCAAGTCTTAAAAGCCAATGTCCTCTTCTCATATTAAGTAATCATCAAGTCCTTTTCATGTTCAATGCATGATGTGTCTTTGTGTTTGTTGTGAACTTGTGGCCTGTGTTCTTTAGGATCTGAGATAGGAGTATGCATTAGTCCCTTGTCTTCCTTAGGGGTTTCTTCATATGCTAACACAAGCTTTAATAGAGTTATTATGTTAACAACTAGTTATTAGGTCCGGGCTATACCTCGGGTAAGAAAAAATTTCATTTATTGATATAATATGTTATGATAATAATACTAAATACAACTTAGCCTAGTGGTTAAGACTTAAGTATATGTACTTGAGGTCTCAGGATCAAACCCTATATTATGCAATTTCTAAATTTTTTATTGTACATGGATTACATGAACGAAAACTCCCTAGGGAGAGCGCCACGTGGCACAATTTCTTGTTTATGCATGTTTTTTAATATATTTGTATACGTATAGATTGTTGGTCCGATTTAAAGTTAAAATAATTGCGTGTAATTTGAAATTATATTTTCATTTAAAATATCATTCAAAAAATATTATTATTTTCTAGAAACATAAAGCTTATAAATTTATGAGCATGTGGCTTGCCGCTTGTTCTTCTGTCGAAAGAGGAATATGAGGGTCAATTATTCCTACCCTTATAATCGTACTTGAACACGTAGCTACCTCATACGCTGCCGTAGTAAATCCATTTGGTGTGTTATTATAACTAAATGAGATTTCTTATTCCTACAAATTGCATATTCGAAGGATATTGATTATATCAAAATCACTCGTAGTTCAATACTATATATTATTTGAAACATATTGTGAGAGAAAGAAAATTGTTAATCAAATTTAACCATAATTCCAATGCGCATATTATTTGTGTGAATTTGTGATCACTCTTGGTTTAGTTCAATATATAATTGACCGGTTGATGATTGGGATCATTGTATGTAATTTGATATTATGTCATCAAGTGAAATCTAAATTCATTTTAAATAGTGTAATATTGTACATAGACAGGCTCAACCGACTTTTGGGCTAACCATTTTTTAGAACAGGGCCCCTCACTCGAGGGGGGCAATATGTCAAAACTCGCCGCTCTACATGCAACTCCTACGCATATTTTTTTCTTTTAGTCTTATGTCTCTTATTCATTTCTTCTAATTAATTTCCATTAGTGACCTTAATATATATTCACATAAAATGGGCTAATTGCTCTCTATTCAAGACAATTCTTCTTTTTTGACGAGAAAGTTCGTCTTTTTCTCATAAAACTTTCTATCTTCAATTGTCTTTAAATGAAAAACATAGTATTACGGGGTTTAAATGAAAACGGAATTTTAATATCCTTACTTGAGATTATGGAATCAAATCTTATACCAATATACATTATTTTCCCTTGTATATCTGCTACCAACAGTCTCTTATAGATCTAAAACAAAGCTTCGAAGTTTGGACCATTTTGTACTGCTTCTCTAACTCTTGGTAAGTACTTCCTTTCCCAATCGTTTTTTTTTTTTTTTTTGCTTTTCTCTAACCATTTTCATTGAGGGTTTATAACATGAGAGTGAATTTCTAAATTATTAATTAACGATTTAGAATTTTATTTTACTCTACTAATTAGTAACTAGAGATTGGTTAATTCTTTGATGAAATTTGTTTGAAAGAGCTGTTTACTTTGGTTGGATTAATTTCTTGTTCATTAACTATAAAGAATTTGACCTGAGTATTTTTTATCATATGTATTTTCAACTTTTCATGCATTGTCATCCCTTTTTGTTTGGTCTTCTTTTGCTTATATTTTGTTGCTTCATCAATTCATTGGCTTTTAAGTCCTAAATTATTCTTATTCACGCATATATTTTTTTTGGCTATTAAACTTTTTAAAGGGCCTATCTTAAATAATTAGAACAGGACCTCTAAATTGTCCGGGACGACCCTGTATATAAAAGTATATGGTTGTCTGTATTTTACGATTGCAATTTTATATAAAGTATCATTGAAAGTTTTGTTATACTTTTAGCATGAAAATTGGTTAACCAACATTAAGCAAACTAAATCTTAAAGTAATTTACCTAATTAGTGTAAAGTTGGATTCATTATTCTTCAACACAACTAAAGTATAAATTGTGTGTGACATTAGAACATATTTTGTTGATTAAAGTTTCGTGAAAAAGTCAGTTTGTTTATTGAAAATTGATGGGAAAATGTAGGTTTTTACTTTTTTATCTTTATTGAAAAGCTTTATCTAGGAGTAAATAAAGAGAGTTAGGGTATAGTTGTGTTATAAGAGATTGAAGTTTTGAGCTTAATTTATTCTCTATGAGAAGACAATATATGTTTATGTATGTGTATGAGTTATGACATAATATTTCCTCCGTTTCTTAAAGATCTTCCCTCTTTCCTTTTGAATGCGTTTCTAAAAGATCTCCCCTCTTTTACTTAATTCTTTATTTGGAATTTTTTTTCCCTTTTTACATTCTCATGTCCCTATCATATGGTCCACCATTACATTATTAATTCAATTTTACTCTCTTTCTCTTTCCTACTTTAACCTCTTTTATATTTGTCTATTTATCTTAACCCCTTTCTCTCTCATACTTTACCCACCCCACATCCCATACAAATTGATTCTCATTGATATTTGTACTAACAGTAACAAGGAAGATCTTTAGGAAATGGAGGGAGTAGCACATTTAATTTGTGAAGTGAATGGTTACACGTGGCATGAGAACATATCTTTGCCACACATTTTAATATATGTAACAAGTATTTTGGTTTTCGTGATGTCTCGTGTCAATTACAATAGATAAGTTATTATTCATAAATTTCGTAAATTATTTGTTAATTTTCGTACTTTCTTAGCTTGTCTAGTAAGAAACTGGAAATTTGACGTCATGACATGATAAGTATTAAAAAGAACCTCCAAGGTTTGACTTTGAAAATAATAGATTAAAAGAAAATGGGTAAGAGAATATGTCACCAATAGTCTCTTGGTAGTAGTGTAATAAGCGTGTCAGATATCTAAATACTTGTGTAACTATTTTTAGTTATATAAAAATTATAAGACTTTATCATATTTTAATTTATTTGTAATATTAGACAATAAAGTTATAGTGTACTGATGGCTAAACTCTCAATTTTTATTTCAAAATTCACGCATTCAATACCCTGTAATTACACATTATTAATATTTTTTTAATTAAGGAGCTCACATGGATATAATGCAAACATAAATCATTTGTAGAAGCTTGAGGAGGATGCAATGTGACATATAGGATAGTCTAGTAGATAGTAGATTATAATCTTACATTAAATCTATATCTATATAAAAATATTAAAAGGCGTTCCTATTAAAGGAATGATGCCATGTGTTACTCTTCTCAAACCTCTAATACGCATGTTTATAATCTCATTTAATATTAACAATGTGTAGTTACTAGTATTTAAATGCATGACCTTTGAAATGAAATGTGAGAGTTTAACCACTGATCCACTATAATTTCAATGCTCAATGTTTCAAAATAAAACAAAATAAAGTCTTACAATAATTATATGTAATTATATAGACATGGACAAGTAAGTTTTTTTTATCTCTAACACTTTTATTAAGTAATAATATTCTCTTACCCCAACTCTATTGAAATTGTTATTTTTTTTATCTTGGATCCTTAAAAATTTCTTTTGTAAACAATTTATCATGCATATCGTCCATTTTTCAATTTCGCATTTGACATAATATTACGAAAAGCTAATAAAATCAATTATGAAATTTATGAATGATAACATATTTTGTAATTGTAACTGGCCCGTGATATCGTCCGGGCCAAAATACTAGTTAATATATTAAAAAGCATTCTTAAGCTAGCATTCGTGCCACGTGGCACTTTCACTTTAGTTGTGTTTCATTCCATGTCCTTATTTTGCACATTAAAAAAAGTAAAACATGCTTCATGTAAGAATCGACAGTGTGACCTCAAGTTAAAATAAAATAATTATACTTCGTATGTGTTCAAAATTTGACTATTATGCTGAAGAAAATCGAGTTTCTACTTCGAAAAAATCCAAGCACGCATCGCGTGCAAAAAATTCTAGTATACTAAAGTCTAACCAACCAGCTATGCAACATTAAATGATATTTTATAACATGAAAATTGTTGGAGTTAAGGCTTGAAAAGCCTTAGCTTCTTTTATTCTATTGTCCCACAATGCTTGTGGGAGGGAATGATGCCTCCTTGTTTTTATATTCCCTCCCTCCTTCCTATTATTGAGTTGGTACTTGAGATGCTTTTGTGGTTGGATGTCATGTTTGATTTGGGCTTGCTATCACACACGCACGCCGCCTGCCCGGACCGAGCCAGGGCCATGGGCCTTGGGCCTTGGGCTTTGGGGAATAAACTTAACTAACTTTTCGGACCCGGGTTGAGCGCGTGTGTGACCGTTGGAGCTTTGTAACGTTTTGACCGTTACAGGATTGATGGCAATCCCTTAATATCCTCCCATTTACTACCTTCCATTTTTTGGCCTGATTCTCTCGTATAAAATCAGTGCTTCTGATCAGTTTAAGACACACACACACACACACACACACAAGACATTCTCTTCTCTTCCTTCTCTTCTCTCTCTTTCCTGGGTTTCGTGCTATTCTCCAAGAAATTAATTTAATTCGCAATGGCTGAAAGTTCAACCAAATCCATGGCTCATCTGTCCAAACTTGAGTCCCTTGACGGAAATAATTATAAACGCTGGGCTCAAAAACTACTCATGTTCTTTGAACAATTGGACATCGATTATGTTTTGTTTAAGGACTGGCCTGCTGTTATTACTACTTTAGGTGACTCATCTTCTTCTCCTTCTGCTACTGTTATTAAGCAGAATGAGGACCAAATTTTAAAATATAAAAAAGATAATAAAACTGTTCGTTTCCATCTCCTTAATCTGATGACAAATAATCTGTTTGATTTATTCATGGTGTATAAGTCATCTAAACTGATTTGGGAGGCCCTTGAGAAAAAATATAGGGCTGATGATGCTGGGAAACAAAAATATGTTGTTGGAAAGTGGCTAGCTTTCCAGATGGTTGATGACAAACTTGTCATGGACCAAGTTCATGTCTACGAAAATCTGTGTGCTAATATTATAAATGAAGACATAAAAATTTGTGAAGTTTTTTCAGGCTAATGTATTGCTGGAAAAATTTCCTCCTTCCTGGAGGGAGTTCCGTAACAATCTTAAGCATAGGAAAGAGTTCCTGTCTCTTCAGGAACTAATCAGTCATATGAGGATTGAAGAGGCAAACCGGATCAAGGATAATCAGGACTCGGTTCTTGTCAATGTTACCAAAGCTAATCTGGTGGAATCTGCTGCTGCTTCAGGTTCTGATAAGTTTAAAGGTAAAGGTAAGAAGGTCATTAATAAAGGTAAGAAGCAAGGGAAATTCAAAAAACCGAATGGTAAGATTCAGAAAAGGACTGTCCTTTGCTATGTATCCGGCAAGCCTGATCATAAGGCTTATCAATGTCCTCAACACCAGGGTCTGTCCAAAAGGAAACACCTCAGACTAACCTTGATGTATCTGATGATGTTATTGCTGCTGTGGTTGTTGAAGCAAACTTGATCGAACAGTTCTGTTTGGATTCTAGACACCGGGGCTTCAAGGCATTTCTGTTCGAATAAGGAGCTGCTCCATTATTTCTAGGATGCAACAGAAGGTGAGTGCTCCTAAATGGGCAATGCAGCAACTGCTGGAGTGCTTGGACAAGGAAAGGTCACTCTAAAACTTACCTTTGGAAAAACCCTCTCCCTTTCAAATGTCTTGTATGTTCCTACTATTCGTCGTAACCTAGTGTCTGGTGCCTTATTAAACAAAGTTGGTTTGAAAATTGTTTTTGAGAATGACAAGGCTGTAATGACTCGTGGTGGGGAGTTTGTGGGGAAAGGGTATTTAAGTGGGGGTTTATTTATTTTGAATGTTGCTTCTTTTTATTGTTCCCGCTATTAATAAAACTGTTTGTGGTCCTGCTTATATTGTCGAGTCTTTAAATTTATGACATGGTAGATTAGGACATGTGAATGTTGATTCTATTAAGAGACTAAGGACCTTAGCGCTAATTCCTAATCTGTCTTCAACAGATTTTTCTAAGTGTCCAGTTTGTGTTGAAGCAAAATTTACTAAGAAACCTTGCAAAACCGTAACTCAAAGGACCACCCAACTTCTAGAATTGGTTCATACGGACTTAGCTGATTTTCATAACACTAGAAGTAGAGGAGGAAAATTCTGGTCTATTTTTTTGTTGATGAATTACTCGAGGTTACTGAGTTATACTTCTTAAACCAAAAGTGAGGCAGGGAAGCTTTTATAAAGTATAAAACCTAGGTGAGTAGAAACCAACTTATAGGAAAATCTAGAGGGTTTAGGTCTGATAGGGGTAGAGAGATATAACTTCTCTTTGAATGACCATTGTGAGAAATTGGGTATCATTCATGAACTTAGTGCTCCCTATGTACCTCAACAAAATGGTATAGTTGAACGGAAAAATAGGTACTTGAAAAATATGATGAATGATATGCTTGTAAGTTCTAGGTTGCTTGATGAAATGTGGGGGGAAGCATTTCTTTCAGCTTGTCATGTTCTTAACCGAGTACCTCACAAAGGGTTAGACAAGACCCCTTATGAGTTATAGAAGGGTTATCATCCGAACTTGAGTTTCCTTAGACTGTGGGGGTGTTTAGCTAAAGTTGGGCTACCTGATTATAAGAAGTCAAACATTGGACCCAAGACTTTTGATGCTGTGTTTATTGGCTATGCACATGCTGCTTATAGATTCATGTCTTTGAGTGATAGGTCTATTTGTGAATACAGAGATGCTGAGTTTTTTTAACATATTTTTCCTTTGAAAAAGGGTGATATTGCATCTGTGCCTTCTTATTCTTTCTCATGCTGTTGATTTATCTACTTGTTCTACGCATGATGTTGTTCTACCTACTAGTGATATTCCTGCTGATTTGACTCTGAGCAGTATTTCAGTTGAGATGCATGCTAGTAGTTCCTCTGTTGTAGATGAGCCTAGGAGAAGTAAAAGACCTAGAGTAGCAAAAGACTTTGGTTCTGACTTTGTTGCTGCTTCTCTGTCTGAAAGTTCTTGTTGAGTGATGAACTAGTTTATGCTTTCATGATAGAAGAGGATCCAAAGACCTTTGAAGAAGCAATGAGATATGTGGATGCTAGTTTTTGGAAAGAGGCCATTAAGAGTGAGTTAGATTCCATAATGTCTAACTCTACTTGGGAGTTAACTGACTTACCTAAGGGATCAAAGACCATAGATAGTAAATGGATCTTTAGAAAGAAGTTGAGACCTGATGGGACTAGTGAGAGGTTTAAAGATAGGCTTGTCATTAGGGGATTCACTCAGAGGAAAGGACTAGAATACTTTGATGCTTATTCTCCTGTGACTAAGATAGCCACCATTAGGACCCTGCTAGCTCTTGCTGCTATTCATGACTTAGCTAGTTATACATCAGATGGATGTTAAGACTGCTTTCCTGAATGGTGACTTAGAGGAGGAGATTTACATGTCTCAACCTAAGGGTTTCGTGGTGCTAGGTCAAGAAAATAAAGTGTGTAAGTTAAGGAAGTCCTTATACGGTCTCAAACAAGCACCAAAATAATGTATGAAAATTTTGATAGTACTGTTGTGTCAAATGGCTTCATTGTAAACAACTCTGATTTCTATGTGTATTCCAAATTGATAGGATCAGATTGTGTTATTATATGACTTTATGTGGATGACATGCTGATTTTTGGTAACAACTTAAAGGTGGTCAATGATACTAAACTTTTCTTATCTTCAAAGTTTGAGATGAAAAATTTGGGAGAAGCTGATGTGATTTTAGGAGTAAGACTTAAAAAAAAACTTTGGTCGCAATTTCTTTAGTCAGTCTCATTATGTGGAAAAGGTGCTTAAAAAGTTTAATTCCTTTGATGTTGTTCCAGTGAGTTCTCCCTATGATTCTAGTATTCATTTGACCAAGAACTTAGGTGAAAGTTTCTCTCAAAGTGAATATGCGAAAATCATAGGTAGTTTGATGTACCTCATGAACTGTACTCGACCTGACATAGCTTATGCAGTGAGTAAACTTAGTAGATATACCCATAACCCTGGTAATGAACATTGGAGTGCTCTTCATCGTCTTCTCAGATACCTAAAAGGAACTGTTGATTTTTGTCTCCATTACTCTAAATTTCCTGGTGTTCTTGAAGGATTTTGTGATGCAAATTGGGCATCTGGTAATGATGAGATTAGTTCAACTAGTGGCTATGTGTTTACCCTTGGTGGTGGTGCTATATCATGGAAGTCTTCCAAGCATACTTGTATAGCACGTTCCACCATGGAGTCTGAGTTCATTGCCCTCGAGTTGGCAGGGCAAGAAGCTGAATGGTTAAGAAATCTGTAGTCTGATGTTCTTTTATGGGGAGGACATGGTGCATCTGTCTCTCTTCATTGTGATTCTCAAGCAGCCATTGGTGTTGCTAAGAACAGTATCTACAATGGTAAGAAGAGACACATACGGATCAGACATGGAGTCGTCAAACAACTTCTGAAAAATGAGGTAATTTCTTTGGACTATGTGAGGTCCGAAAGAAATCTTGCAGACCCCTTTACTAAGGGGTTATCTAGGAGAGTTGTCCTAGAGTCGTCGGGGGGGATGGGGCTAAAGCCCATTAGTTGAGATGTTAAGGTGGATACCTGTTTACGATCAAACGAAGCCATACAATCTTAACTTGCACTACATCTCTCATCCCTATGATGTATGGTAGTGCTTTTTATCCATAGCCTATTGGTGGTGCTACTGAGACGCACTTGATGGATATACATTGAGAAGTTGAACTTTTGCTCTTAATAGATCCATATCCCTCTGGGGTGGTGTTATTGAGAAACACTTGATGGACTACCTACGTAAGTGTGGAGGTTAAGCCGCTTTCTATGAAAGACTAGGCTGCCTTTCTAGAGCACTTACTAGACTCAAGGAATGCGCATGGCTATAAAGCGCTTGTGATGTATCGCGGAGAATGCACGATCTTAAGGTAGGTATGTTTTGGGGGTCTCAACGGAACTCTAGTGAGTTTAAGAGAAATTCACTCACTAGATAGTAAGTTGTTGCCTCATTTCACTATGCATCAATTCAAATCGAAAGATATTGGTGCTTAAGTACTTTCCTTTCCTTACCTAGAAATTTCTTTTGCTTTTAAGAGCCTTTGTGGGGGATTGTTGGAGTTAAGGCTTGAAAAGCCTTAGCTTCTTTTATTCTATTGTCCCACATTGCTTGTGGGAGGGAATGACTCCTTGTTTTTATATTCCCTCCCTCCTTCCTATTATTGAGTTGGTACTTGAGTTTCTTTTGTGGTTGGATGTCATGTTTGGTTTGGGCTTGCTATCACACACGTGCGCACCGTCCGCCAGGACCGGGCCAGGGCCATGGCTTTGGGCTTTGGGGAATAAACTTAACTTAACTAACGTTACAGGATTGATGGCAATCCCTTAATATCCTTCCATTTAATGCCTTCCGTTTTTTGGCCTAATTCTCTCCTATAAAATCAGTGCTTCTGATCAGTTTAAGACACACACAAAACATTCTCTTCTCTTCCTTCTCTTCTCTCTCTTTCCTGGGTTTCGTGCTATTCTCCAAGTCTATACTGCTAGTGGTGGCAGTTTTAGGCTGTTGTGTTAACCTTGGGGAGCTTTCCAGCCAGATCGATTACCACCGTTGTCGGGTCGTAATTGCTTTCAAGTCAGTGGTCTCCTACCACGGCACAACCTTGAAACCTTTGTTCTTCTGCCATTGCGTACTGTCAGTTTCTAACAAAAACGTTAATAATATGGGACAATACTTGGGACTAAAAACTAGTTAATCTAATTAAACTAGATTAATAAACAAATCAAGCATAAGCACACTTGATTTTAAACAATTTTTTTATAGGATGATTTTAAACAAATTTAAAAATACTTTAAAATACTTTAAAAGTAGTTGATCATAAATCGGTAAATAAAATAATATTTAAAAAATATAATGGTTTCAGGACTTTCAGCCATGCATCACACGGTCAAGCATTAAACTATGCACACTTGATTTTTTTTTCTTTTTTTTTTTGGTAAAATGTAAGTTGTATTACCAAAAAGCAAGAAAAACCACCAATACATCCAAAGCCAAAGTAGTACAGCACACTACAGAGGCACACAACCACACTAAACACCCAACAACAGGCACCAGAAACACTACACTAATTATTACATGAATTAACTAATTGCTGAAACCATAGTTTATCCTCATCATTCCATTTGATATCTACCAGACTCTTGTATCTACCACACACATCTAGTTGAATGTTCCTTACTAGGACAACATGTAGCAATACAGCATCATTCCATAGGGCATAATTCCGAGCTCTCCATATGTGATAAACAAGTGCAGCAATTACAGAATAACATAGCTTCTGTCTCCTCTTGTTTTTAAACTTCCGCCCCCACTTCCTCCACACAATATACAAGTTCTCTTGAGCCACATTATGTATACCAATCCATCCCATGACCTTCTGACTAATAATAACACTGCACGGACATTGAAAAAACAAATGTTGGCATGAATCTTCACCTGAACAGCACAACAAGCATGAGGTATCTTGACAGATACCAGCCTTAGCCAATACAACTCTTGTTCTTAATTTCCCCAAGCTAACTAGCCAAGCAATGAATGAGTGTTTTGGAATATTTGATGAATTCCAAACCCAATAGTGTCAGGGCACATCCTCCTGTGAGCCTTGAAGCCACTGATATCCCTCTTTTACAGTATAGGGATGCAGACCAGTCAACCAGTTGTTGGTAGTATATGAATCTTTAAAGACTTCCTTCACCTTACATATACATCTCCATATCCAGCTAGCATTGGGGGAAGTTTGATACTCCCACCAATCAACCTCTTTTAAGTATACACTGTGAACCCATTTGATCCAAAGAAGATCTTGTTTTTGAGCAATTTGCCATACAAATTTCCCAACAGCTGCAATGTTCCATTTCATACAATCCTGGACACCTAGACCACCTTTCTTTTTCCCTTTACACACCCAGTCCCAAGCCACAGGGGGAGCTTTATTCAACACCACTTTGCCTTCCCAAAGAAAAGCTCTGCAGACTTGATTAATTCTGAGTAGCACACACTTAGGCAGTAGGAAATTTTGAGCCCAGTAAGTGTGAATACTCATAAGGACAGCATTCACAAGAGTTGTTCTTGCTGCATATGAAAGATGCCTTGAACTCCAACACATAATCCTTTTTAGCATCCTATCAACCAATATATCATAATCTGCTTTGTTCAATCTCTTAGAAGTGATGGGAACACCCAGGTATCTGAAAGGAAAGGTCCCTTTGTTCAATCTGCTTTGATTTTTTTTCTGCTTTTCTTTTTCGGTTTGGCCTATGCTGTTTGTTGTGCATGTCAATTGCAGTATGCACACGAACTGGCCTTACAATTGTATTGACCTTACAATAATCAGTCCAAAAAGAGGTCCATGTTAGCTAGGTATCTGGTATCTCCGAGACCCCGACCTCCAACCTCTAAAAATACTTCCTCTTTTTTTTGTTCTTTCAGTTGCATCATTTGGCTTTCCACAATTTTTAAGAAAAGAGGAGAAAAGAAGATTAGTCTCATTTGCCCACTTATTTCAGTATTGGGCAATTAGCTGGGTTGATACATTAGGGTAGATGAAATAAAGATAAAAAGGTAAATTAGTTTCAAAAACTCTCTAAATAGTGCAACTAAAAAGAAACACTCCATGATATGGAATTTCCATGAGGTTACAATCCTCCTTCCATTTTTTTTAATTGTTGAGCCCCTTTATTAGTATATAAAAGTCATCTTCATAATGCAAGACATTATAGTGATTTTATATACTTTGATCAGTTGATGTGTAAGGTAATGCTCCACCATGATAAGAAAGATTGGACCACGGCTGACGGCACTAAAAACATACATCACCCTTACCAAGAAGGGCTTTGCTAAACACCGCCCTAGAATTTCATAGTAACGCCCTAAATACGGTATTTTTATACCGTATTTATATACTTGTATTTTTTCTCTCTCCTCCCCTTGACTCACTTCCTAATTTTTTCAGATTTTTTACCCTCCTTCCTCCCATTTCTCTCCCATCTTCTTCCACTAACCACTATACACCAGTGCCACCACACAACCACCGCCGCACCACCGCGAGAACACGACTGCACCACCACCACCGGAACACCTACCCCGACATAACACCACCGCATACCCCACCATCCACCGGTGGAGGCGTCCTTGGCAGGCGCTCCACCACATGGTGAGGCGCCTGCCAAGGACGCCTCCACCGATGGTGGGGCGTCCTTGGTGGACGCCTCCTCTTTTTTTAAAAAAAAAAATCAGAAAAAAAGTGGGTGCCCACCAAGACGCCCCACCACCGGTGGAGGCGTCCTTGGCAGGCGTCTCACCATGTGGTGGAGCGCCTGCCAAGGACGCCTCCACCGGTGGTGGGGCGTCCTTGGTGGGCGCCCACTTTTTTTCTGAATTTTTTTTTAAAAAAAAAAAAACAGAGAAGAGAAAAGGGAGGTGGTGTTGCCGGAATTTTTTGAAGCTTCTTTCTCCTTCTTCAGTCGTCAATGGATAAAACCCAATTGTAATGCGTTTTTATTTTCAACACAATTATAATACATGAAATTCTAGGGCGACGTTTAGCAAATGAGTACCAAGAAGTAAGCATACCAAACTAATACTTGCATAAAATCAAATACAAATTTTTTTTTTCCAAGTTTAGAGATATACTTCTTCCGTTTCATAATAAGTAAAATATAGAGAAAGTGGGGAGTTACCAAGAAATTTAGAGAGAGAAAGTTGGGACCACAATAAAGTAGAGCGAAGAAGTATTGAAGTTGTGGTCCCCTCTTACTTTTTAGTGGTATATTTGTAATAAAAATGAACTTTTTTACCATTTGGAACTTGGTTTCACTTATTGTGATTATTCCAAATAAGGAAAGTGTTTCACTTATTGTGAAATGGAGGAAGTATAACTTTTCTTGCACAAGCTCCTCCATCAAAGATTTGAAATAACCACGATCCTCATGGGATAAAAAATGAGATCACTAAGTCTACTTGAACAATCTGTGTAATTCAATGCTAATATAAAAAGAAGTCATATATTCAGGAAATTAACTAATTCAACACTTAGTTTCATTAAATTAGTTAATTAAAATATATTATATAATATATCTATACTAATATATTAAAAAGCGTTCCAAAACAACAATGATGTCACGTTGCACTCTTCCTTATAATATTTTAGTTCATGTAATCCACATACAATAAAAAGTAATTGCGTTGCGTAAGATTTGGAATCCATAACATCAAGCCTATATAATAAAATCTTAACTAAATCAAGCGATATTTGAAATATATGAATGAATTATTCAATTGAAAAATTCGATTAAATATGTATTTCTAATGCCAATCTGCCTTTGTAAATTAAACTGTTTTACAATTAAATTAAAAAAAAATAACTTTTTATATTTCTAAATAAAAAAAATAGTAAAAAAGCTATCATTGTCCTTTACTTGATGTGAGGCATTATGAGCATGAAGTGAATAATAAATAAAAATAAAAACTTATTGGGTGGAAGGGTTGTGGACAGGATTTTAGGAGATTGTTAAATATCATACCAAACTTACTTAAAATCATTTCGGGTCCACTTTTAGTAGACTACATTACCCTTCTGTTTTTTCCACCACCCGCAAACCCCTGCCACCACCAGCCACCACCCGTCACCTCTACCTACACAACTGCCACCTCCTCGACCACCCACCCCGCAATTTTTTTTTATAATTAGGCAATGGGGAGGAACGTCTTGCCAGGACGTTCCTCCCAATCGCCTAATGATATAAAAAAATTTCGCAAGGTGGTGTCAATTGCTGCTGGTGGGAAGTGCAAGGGGTGGGGGGTTGCTCGTGGGGCTTGAGGGGGTTGGGGGTTGGCGGTGGGTGGTTGTGACAATGGGGGGTGGAGGTGGGGGTGGTAGGAGGTGGCTGATGGTGGTAGTTTAGAGAAAAAGAAAAAATGTTACAAATGTAATTACAACTTTTTTTGAAGTAATTTAGGACAACGAATAGAAGTTCAGTTGTGGTCTTGTGGACAATATACCATACTGTTTTCAAGAAAAAATCATCTACAACCAAGTTTGAAGATCCTAAAAACATTTGTACTAAGCTTTTTTCCAAAGGAATTAAATCTCACAGATGTGAAATAAGATAAAATTACCACATTGTAATTCAATCTAATGACAACTTAAAGTATACAATCTAAGTGATAGTAGGAAATTTCATCACCCTCAAATATATAACAAAAGAGAAAAACCCTTTCAAAGCTTTAGCATAACTATGACTTTCACCAACAAGTCCTAAAACTAGGAAAATCATATAGTTTCTTGCAAATCAGAACCCTAGCACTGTACAAGAAGAGACAAAGGACTTAAGTGACGAGTGATCCTTAAAAATTCTGATCAATGATGCCTATTTTAGGAGCCTGATAACCATTGCTAGTTGCCTGCAGCTCGGAGGCAGCGGCAAGCCCCTCCAACATCCTTAGGATCTCGCTGGTATCTTCAACATAGTACTTAGCTTTGCTGGGTTTCTGGCCAACAGTACAGGCAAATACTTCAGCAACAGGAGAGAGCGAAGGAGTTGTTCTTGCGCTTGATATTACCTCGAACATGTCTTCATCCGACCTATCATCACCAATGCAGAGAACAAAATCAGGGAGCATCCCTTTCTGCTGCATCGTTGCAAAGAGACGTTCTGCTACCAAACCCTTGTTAATGCCCTGTAGAAAGGAAAAGGCATGACTCATGAGACCTGGAAAACAGAAAATCTGACAGACTTGATTCAAACTTTTGTTGAACTTTTTTAACTCGGATATTAGAACAGCTGGTGGTCTCCTGTCAGACAGTCTGAGATACGCATTTGGTCAGACCATGTATAAGTTACACAAATCATATCAAAAGTTGGGCAAAACACGAACACAAGAATTCACGTTTAATAAATGATAAGTTCACAACCCCAATACAAACTGTCTGTTTTCCCATCTCTAAGAGCAGAAATTCGGTTCAACATTTTCTTGCTTAGATTGAGAAGGGCAGAAGGCAATGGTAAATCTTGAGAACTTTTTCCCCTCAAAAAAAAATTCTTGAGAACTTTTATCCCTAAGGTTATAGATCAATTGCGCAGGAACAGCTATATGTTATGACTCATGACTACATGACTCAACACAACATCCTACCTTTTAGATCTTTGCAGTTAGCTACTGTACAAAGTTTTTGTCATCTTTAATGTCTAAAGTTTGACAGGGTGTATACACAACAGTATATACATTATTGTTATGCTTCTCCAAAGAGGCAGCCACCTTACGTGCTGGTGTGAGAAAGGAGAGTAAAGTGTTTGTTACCTTAACTCAGTTAATAAAGAAGCTGTCTCTAATGGACCATATGCAACAACTATCTGATACTTACAACATACAGCAGGGGTAGGCGTTCAATGAGTCGATTTAATGTACTTCATTATTATGGTGTACGGTAGAGTTATAGAAAAAGTTTAGTGCTCTTATATTAGACTTATAGTAAACTGCATATGAAATTTAATTTCATTTCCCTCATCTCTTGTGAAAGGTACATCTATTGGCATCCAGAAACCTGGTTTTTGTACATTCTCACGTGGGCTACATTTTGGGGATCACTAGTAAGACACCAACACTTTGAGCATGTCAACACAACAATTATATTTGGTGCACAAGAGATAACCAACATAACCTTCACTATATGGGTCGGGCAAACATGTAAGGCGCAAGCACGTTGAGATTACTCATAAGCCATAACTCAAGACAACATCATGTCAAGGAGAAGGCTCAGAACTCGTGCACGACTCCTAAGATAGCATATCAAACGTAGTTTACTCTCGGTAAGAAAAATAATATCCAATGACATCTCTTAAGCGCTCGTAATACCATAATACGGTCATACCATCAGGTCTAAGACTCGAGAGTAACAATAAGAGTTAGTTTAACATCTTGCCAAACTAATATATCAAGCACAGCAGATGTCAAGTAATCGCTAATTATTCCAAAAATAACACAGGCTAATACATTGATACTAGCAAGGAAGCAGAGGATCACAAACCTGTGGCTTAACCTCAACAATGTACTGACCACTCTTGACAGAGACAGGCTCATTAGCAAGGACACTCTCTAGATGATCTTGCAGCTCCTTCGCCTGGCATGACCCAAAATCTCGATCTGCATCCCGGTAGTTCCAAACTAGTGCACTCTCTTTTGTCTCTATGGAAGAACCATCAGTTGTCTCAGCATATAGCTGCATCACTGGCTCAGCCACATGTTTCCAGTCAAAATTTGAAAGAGGTTTGCAAGTTTCCCACTCAGAATCATTATTATGCCTGCAAGAAATTTTCCAAAGTAGAGATTACTTCCAGAGCTTCATTTCCACAGCCTCTGTTCCCATCTTGTTATTATTGCTCCTTTATCAATATTATTACTAGGTATTTATTTTCACATGAATGCCCCATCTCCAATTACAACTACTTTTAAGAGTTTAGACAAATATCTATATGTTTGAATGCTAAATTTACTATGGCTGACACATGTAATACTTCCTACCTTTTTTCAAGTGTCTTCAATATGTCAAATGCTAAATTAAATCATGAATAGATGTACGAATTCCTATCTTTTCAAGTGTCTTTGACTATAGCTCTTCTAGAAAGTCTCTGATAGTCTTGATTGGTCATATATGTATGATAGAGGGTTTACTGAAACACGCAGAATTGAGGACTGGATATAGACAAATTTCCATAAAACAATCCTTCCCCAGAAAGCCCTATTCAACACATAACCTTCAGCCACTCTCCCCATCTGATTTGGTCACAGACTTAAGTGTAGTTTCCTTTGTGCTCTCACCACCTCATTTCAACTACTTTTTCTCCATCCCTAACAAACAGCTTCTCTAATATCGACTAGTTAGTACAAGGTTGCGTCAATCCTGACTTTTCCTGATCACACAAGCAGTACAATCCTATGACAGTCTCGTCATAATTATACATACACATGTATGTGTGTTCCGTGGGGTGACTGAAGACCGTAGGATTGACATTCACAGTGGAAAGAGATGAAAATAAGTGAATTTTAACCCCCCCCCCCCTTCTCTCTCTCTCTCTATCATTGTGACTGAAGGGGAAAAGAAAGGAGTTCTGATATGAGAAATCTAGCATCACAGTACATATTGCAGCATCGCGACCTTGCAAAACCCAAAGCAAATTTTTCAATTTTCATTTTTATTTGTTCCCTTATGTTTCAAACATGAACCTCTACACAAAGTCTAATCATTAATATATTGCCAACAAATTATCTGTTTTGATATAATGAAATTATCAAATGATCTTCAAGGGTTAATGTAAAAAAGCTTCTCTGTGAAACACAAGGGCATAGCTACTTGCACCTGACCCACCTAACCTGCCCACGATAAGAGCCATTTAGAGGCATTGTTGGAGTAATATTGGTTGTATATTGACATTCATAATCAATTGTTCGAAAGAAAAGAAAGCAGAAAGGCACGTTTACCTAATAAAGTATCCATGCTCTGCTGCAATTCCAAGGTTATCACAAGAAGAAAACCATTCAGTTAACCTTTTTCTGTCCCTTCCACTTACTACGAAGACAACATTTTTTGGATCCCTGCACAAGCTGTTCAAAACTCTAACAGCCTCCACATCTGGATTTGTGCTCACTGAACTCTGCATCATCATGGTACCATCACAATCTAATAGAATAGCCCGGCTTGTAGTCCTCTTATAAGCTGAAACAATATGCTCGAGAGAAAGCTTCCTAAAACTTGGATCTAGAGCAATGACTCGAAAACCTAATCCAAAGCCGATACCCCAACATCTCCTTTTAACATGTTCCCTGCATGATCTTTCAAGATCCTGCAAAAAACTACGAGCCCAAAATGCAACGTCATGTGTGCTAACAAACCTATGGTGCTTCTCGTGGCGCAACTGCTTCTCAGATTCTGGGATTGTTAGGCCAGATTCCATTGCTTCAGCTACAGAATCAATGTTCCAGGGGTTGACCCTAACAGCCCCACTTAGTGAAGGTGAGCAGCCAATAAATTCAGAAACAACCAGCATGCTCTTTTTTGGTACTGTAGGTCCGAGTCCCAATGCTCGGTCTAGCTTTCCATTACCCTGCCGGCTTATTACATACTCATAAGGTATAAGATTCATTCCATCCCTAACTGCTGTGACCAGGCAACATTCAGCAATTACATAATAAGCAATTCGCTCGTAGAACTGGAGCGGAGTATCAATCAGTATTACAGGTTTGTATCCTGGTTTACCAAATGTAGCATTGATTCTCTTGGCTGTAGCACTGGTTTCAGATTGAACCTCCTGCACATCTTTACCGCGCCCTCTCGCGGGATTAGCAATTTGAACCAAAACAACCGTACCCCTCTTATCAGGATGTTGAAGGAGCAATTGCTCCATAGCCAGAAGTTTCAAGCTGATGCCTTTAAAAATGTCCATATCATCAACCCCAAGCATGACAGTCTGACCCTTGAACTGTTCCCTTAATTCTGCAACTCTAACTTCTGTCTCAGGAAGATTCATCACAGAATTTAGCTGGCCCATGTGAATTCCAACAGGAAGAATTTTAATGCTTACTGTGCGACCATAATATTCTAAACCTATGTAGCCTCGCTTGGATTGGTAAGAAAGCCCTAGCATTCTACTGCAACATGACAGGAAATGTCGCGCATAATCAAAAGTATGAAAACCAATGAGATCAGAGTTCAGAAGTGCTTTCAGAATTTCATCTCTTACAGGAAGAGTCCTATATATCTCAGAAGAAGGAAACGGGCTATGGAGGAAAAACCCAAGTTTTACCCTGTTACAGCGCTTTCTCAAAAATGTTGGAAGTACCATTAAATGATAGTCGTGGACCCACACATAATCATCATCAGGGCTGATCACTTCCATAACTTTATCAGCAAAAATCTTGTTTACAGACACGTATGCCTGCCAAAGGGACCGATCAAAACGACCACCAAGATCTGGTGACAGAGGCAACATGTAATGAAACAAAGGCCATAAATGCTGCTTGCAAAAGCCATGATAGAATTTGGTGAAGAGTTCAGGAGGAAGAAAGGTTGGAACACATTTGAAGTTCTCGAATAAAGTATGTGCAACACTATCCTGTTCACTTGGGTCAATTTGTTCTCTGAGGCACCCTATATAGACAATTTCGACATCCTCGGCAAGACCATCTTTAAGCTGCAAAAGAAGGGAATCCTCATCCCAACTAAAGTACCGCCCTACCTTTTCATCATCAGATTTATGGTGTACCCGAAGTGGAAGCTGGTTTCCCACTATAATAACTCGCTCTTGGGTGATGGAAGAAGGAGCATCGGAGCTTACACTATTGCTCGTTTCATCATCAAGCTCAGACAATACTCCCGCAACAGTCTTTACCCTTGGGAACCTCCTCTCCCCCCGGCAAATACTTGGGAACTGGCCGGAAGCAAGATCCAGCAAGTTCGAATAGGACCTTGATACCATGATAGAGGACTTTCTACTAGACAAGCAAATGAAGTATGCTTCTTACAATAGGTTTGTCCAATAATTTTACCCTGGCACTGCAAAAATCGTCCATGCAAAGATTAATGTAAGAGAAAGCTGAATCTAAACTCTAAAGCCCAAACAGGGGGAAAAGAGCATAGAATTCTATTAAAAACATTATTAAACTACTAACTATAACACCACATCATGCCACCCTGAATGCTTTTCGTGCTAGCCAAGTTTGCACCCTAACTAAAATTAACAGTTTAGCAGTAAATCCTTACCATTTATGATGCTTAACTATCCCAACACAGTTAGAATGAAACCAAAGTTGTTTCAGTTCCATCATTAAACCCAGATCAGAATTTTTTTTTCAATGCTTAACAATAACCATAACAACAAATTTTAAAAAAGTGCTATCAAATTTCAAAACTCCTAGTCCCATAATATAACAATAAAAACCTAAGAGAAGCGATTTCTCCCTTGTAACAAACAGAAAACACAGTAGTACTCTTGTCTCTTCAAAAAAGGGATATGTTAATTATTTACAATTTCACCTTCCCCTCCCTGCTCCCACCACCATTCTCAACACTCAACTACTACAACTTCACTCTAACAATTGAAAAGGTAAAGAACCCAATTAAGCAAACATGCAAAGAACATTTAAAACCAAAAAAAGGATTTTTGCTTTTTAAATCAAAAATGAAAGCCACCCAAAATTATTCACAAAAGAACATAAAAGGTTTTTTTTTTTAAAAAAAAAAAAGGGGGAAATGTCAAATGTAACATGATAACATTTCGAAATATAAACACCCAGCTAAATCAAACCAAAGTCCAAAACAAGATCAAGGAAGTAAATAGCTAAATACTCACCCCCTTTATTTCCCAGCAAAAGCAGAACCCAGAAAGCAATGCAAAACCCCACCTTTTCTTCAAAGAACCAAGCAATCAAGTGCTATGAAGCTGGGATTTTCACTTTTTCCCCAGAAAACCAGGAAAAAAATGCAAATCTACCCAGTAAAAATAAAGATCATTACTTTTGCTAAAACACAAGGGAAAATCACAAAGGGTAAATAAATTTGTGAGCATGTAACAAAGACAAGTGGAGTTTTAGTGGGTGCAGGAAAATAGCAAAGAAGTGGCATTAGAAAAAAAGGCAACATACACACTAACACAAGAACAGAAATACTAAAGAACACATTAAAAGCTTCAACAATCATCATAATAGTAAAAGACCAAAATAAAGTGAAGGGGGGAATGTTAACCTGAGATGAAAAAAATGAGATTCCTTCTTCTTTACAACATGTAAAAACTCTTTTTCACTTGAAATAGTAGTATAAAATAAATGGCAAAGTTATGTGCAAAGTTTAATGGGTATATTTAAACAGTCTTCATTTATTTCAGATTTGGAGACAGAAGATCATCGAGATTCCCTCTTTCTTTCTTAACAAAGCATTTGATTCTTTTTCAGTCTCTCCAAGGTTTGGTGCAGTGAAGGTGACTGAGTAAGGACAGTTCCCCACTCCCCCGCACTAAACTGGGTATGAGTTAACCATGGTTAACTATATTAAACTGTTTTGAAGAAAACATAATTAACAAGTCTTTATCATGTAAATTATGATTGATTTCTATTAGTGGCATGTTGAGACATTTTTTTCTTTCAAGTAGTTGTTGGATAGACATCAGGCTTATTGATTTATTAGTAAGTAGATTGCTATATATATATATATATATATACTTCCTCCGTTTCTTTTTACTTGCAACGGTTTGACTTTTACACTATTCACCAACTCTACTTAGTTTATGTATGGTGATTTATTGTTAAGGAAATACATATTCATGTAGGATCTTGTTAGATTCGTCTGAATGTATATTTTCCGAATATATATTTTTTATAATTTTTATTTATCGGTAATTAAAGTTATTGATGGTTGAAATTATGCATTGGCAAGCGTGAAAGTCAAACTGTTGCAAGTAAAAAAAAAACAGAGGAAGTATTAGATAAGACTAGACCCCATTAAGAAGTCTTATTTCAAGTTTGTACCTTAATTAATCTAAAAATTGTGATATAGATAGAGGTTAATATCTTCTAGAGTTTGTCTTGTAAAAGACTGCCTACTTTTAAATTAAAATTAGGCAATGATAAGTCCAATATTAAAAAAAGAATAAGTCCAATAGTGACTAGGTTAATTTCTTTTGGTGACTAGTTTAATCCATTTAGTGACTAGGTCTACTTTTATATTAAAATTAGACCGTCTCTTTTAATAATTTTTTTATCTTGTAAGGGTTGAATGTCCAAGGATATTATATACTTCCTCGTTTCTTTTTGAACTGTTTCATTTTAATTTATATACCGTTATTTTTGCTATTATGGATAACATATCCTATCTATTTTCTCCTTTTTTTCTGCCCATGTTATTATTTTTTGGAAAAAAATCATAAAACTACTTTTTATAATCATGTTTTTTTCATATATTCACAAGAATGGGCCCAACTATTACCCATTTTCTTTTATAAGTCCCAACTATGGATTATTCCCTGCTGGTCACAAGTTTACCATCTTGTGATTTTTATAAGTCCTGAATTAAATATAAACGTTTTAAAAGTTAAGATTTTTAAACGCTGACCCCATTTTATAGGTCTTTGTCACTTGCTGAAAGTGTTCGAAAATGGTAAATATTTAAAAATCTTACATTCTAAACCGGTTATAAGTAAATCAGGACCTATGAAAATCAAAATAGTAAACTTGGTACCTACAGAGAATAATCCATAGTTGGGACTTATAAAAGAAAATGGGTAATAGTTGGGCTCTCTCATGTGAATTTTTCCTATCTTGTAAGGGTTGAATGTCCCAAGGATATTATATACTTCCTCGTTTCTTTTTGAACTGTTTCATTTTAATTTATATATCGTTATTTTTGCTATTATGGGTAACATGTCCTATCTATTTTCTCCTTTTTTTTCTGCCCATGTTATTAATTTTTGGAAAAATTTCATAAAACTGCTTTTTATAATCATGTTTTTTCGTAAAATTACTTTTAAAAAATTTCTTTCAAAAAATTTCTTTCAAAAAATTTCTTTCAAAAAATTTCTTTCAAAAAATTACCTTATCTAACAAATTTCTTTCAATATACTACCATTTTACCATTAATGGGGATAAATCACAATAAATGAATCAACATTAATTGTCGTTCTTTCTTCCCCTCTCGTTTCTTTTCTCGCAACTCCACCAGCAGCAACACCTACGTAGATTGTCATTTATCGATTAATATTAAATATAAACGTAAAATGGTAGTTTTTTGAAAGAAAAATTTTAAAAGGTAGTTTTTTTGAAAAAAATTGGTTATAACAGATAGTTCGTTGAAATTTTTCCTTAACTTTTTAAAATTTTAATCTACTTTTTCGTTTCTCTCACATACTTTTGTAGTACCCACTTGATGCTCCCCCAAATTCAAGTGACTAAACTAAAAAGAAACGGAGGGAATAAGTAACAACACAATTTAATCTATTGATATTTGCAAACAATAAAAAGACATAATGATACTTCCTTTGTAGTTTTTTTTTATCTTGCCTTTTTGGTTTTACATGATTTTCAATGCATATCTTTGATCGTTAATATTTATAGTTAGGTATTAGTAAAAAATTATGAAATAGTTAATATTCTTCAAACTACGCATCAGATGAATACAAGAAAATCTTACATGACTATATATACTTCATTCGTTCTAGAATATATAAGGTCATGTTCTTTTGTACTTATTTTTAGTTCAGTTCAGTTAATTTCAGTTCAGTACAATTCCGTTTCTCTCTACAATTCAGTTAATTTCAGTTCAATTCTATTCATTTCAATTCAGTTCATTACAATTCAGCTTCTCTCAATCCAAAAGAACGTGGCCTGAATTGCTCCTCTCTTTTATATATGAAAGTTTTTTGAGATAAACATTTCATTTATTTCAAAATGAAGGAAGTGTAATTTTTTTAAAGTATATAATAATCACTAATTTTAAAAAAATTACTAAACATAGTTACAATTGTCTAGTTTTGACAAGAATTTTCCGAGTGAGCAAGATAAAGAAAATACAAAAGGAGCACTTATTTTTTACAGTGTCTCAATTCAGACCTAATAAGTACTCCCTCCTTTCTTTTTAATTGTTACTGTTATACTTACACTTTTCACGCATGTGAATACAAAACTTTGAGGATATATATCTCTATTTTATATTTGTAAAAATGATAAAAAAATTTACATATTAAGAAAAGGATTTTTTTAACAAGAATAATACAAACTTTTGTCTATTCTCTCGCAATAATACAAACTTTTGATCACAATTCCTCCAATAGGGCAATATCGGTTGTTAACTTGTTATAGGAGTTAACAAGCTAATGTAGTTCAAGTGGATGGGGGTTGGGGGAGGAAGGAGAAAGAGATGGGGGTTGGGGGAGGAGCGAGGGAGAAAGAAGAAAGATCTTTTTGTAATTTTTTGGACCTATTTTACGAGTTACAAGTTAACTTGACCCATTGGAGGAATTTTGATGTAAAGTTTGCAGTATTAAAAAATAATCAAAAGTTTGTATTAGTGCGAGAGAACGGGCTAAAAGTTTGTATTATTATAGTTAAAAAAATCCTTAATAAAATACATACTAAGACGAATCTAACAAGATCCCATAAGACTATGTTTTTATTCACTTATAAATCACAAACGATGGTAAAAATGCAATTTCTGAATAGTGTAAAAGGTCAAAATGTAATTTGTGAATAGTGTAAAAGGTCAAAATGCAATTTGTGAATAGTGTAAAAGGTCAAAGTGTTAAAAATTAAAAAGAAATGGATGTACGGCATGTTCTCTTCGATATAAAACAACTAGACTGAGCTGATTGCAACTGAACTGAATTGAACTGAAGTGATTGCAACTGAACTAAACTGAATTGAATTATACTAATAGTAATGATAATAAATAATTTATCTAACATTAATAAAAAAAATAGTAATAACAATATTAACATAACATAACATAACATGACATGACATGACATGACATGACATGACATGACATGACATGACATGACATGACATGACATGACATGACATGACATGACATGACATGACATAACATAACATAACATAACATAACATAACATAACATGTTATAATAATAAGAATTTATTAAATAAAATAATAATAAGTTATTAAACAATTATAATAATTTATTAAATGATAATAATAAAGTATCTATTTTTTTAATTAGGAAAAATAATTGGTCCGAAAATCAACCCCTACTAGGCTACTAGCCTGCAATGCACACCAGATTAGAGGTTGTGTATAAGGCTAAACAACTCATAAGTAAATACCTCAACATATGGTAGGGATGAGGATTCGAACCCTGGACAATGTCCTATAATTTGGGGTGGTATATCTAATAATAATGATAAAATTTTAACTAGTAATAATAATAATAAACTATTGACTAATAATAGTAATAAATAAGAATTTAAAAAATACCTCAACATATGGTAGGGATGAGGATTCGAACCCTGGACAATGTCCTATAATTTGGGGTGGTATATCTAATAATAATGATAAAATTTTAACTAGTAATAATAATAATAAACTATTGACTAATAATAGTAATAAATAAGAATTTAAAAAATAAGAATTTAATGAATTAATGTTATTTTCAAAAAAAAAAATAAGAATTTAAAAAATAAATAAAAATAAATAATGATTTTAATGATATTATAACAATAAACTATTCATTTCCCCTAACCCTAACCGATCCCACCATTCCCCTACTGCTCACCCTTCCACCGCCACCGTGCTGGTCATGAATCCACCGCCACCTTGCTGCAAACCAGCATCCGCCACCCTTCTAATCCAGGTATTTTCTTTTCTCTCCCTTCTACTTCTTTACTCAATTTTATTCGTAGATTTAATTTCATCATCTTTTTTTTTTTTTTGTACTTCTGTTTGGGGATTGCTAAAATATATGTGCAAATTTACTTTGATTTTGATATGTTTATTGCCTGAATCTTGTGTAATTTAGTTGTTTGGTTTAATTTTCCTTTTCTGAAAGCCACTGAATCAGTTTGAAGAATTCAGAGAAGAATAAAACACGCTTTCTAGCAATAAGATGTGTACTTTGTGCATGTTGGTCATATAAATGTTAATACTAAAACAGTAGAAGTGTAAAACTTAATATTTGTTGAGAAACAGTGGAATGAACAATTCCACTGTTTACATGTGTGAAGTCCACTGTTCACATATGTGCGAAGTCTATTTTTCCTGCGTGCATTTAATGCATGTCAGGTAATTTTCTCCCATGTTGAAAATTTTGCAATTGTGCACAGTAGAAACTTTGCCTATATATACCAGTGTAAGAAATCAGTTTTACATATCAATGCAATACAATACTCTCTGATATATTTGCATAACTTCTCTCTCTATTTCTCACAACACGTTATCAGCACGAGTGTTCTACCAGAATTTTTTTAAGGTATCTTTAAAATTTTTACATCCATTTTGTTTTTAAGTTTAAATTTTTTTTCTCCAAGCCCAACCCTTTTACTACCCGAACATGGACCAACAAAGTAACGGATTAACATTGTTTTACACAAGTCTCTGTCTCGGGTATTTATTTTTGGATAGAGCGAAACAATGTGCCATTCACTACCAACCCAGCGAGGGGAACTGTAATACAGCCCCGACCCAGTAACCGTAACAACGGTACAAATACTCATACCAGAGAAAACCCACAAACCCCTGTTCCCAACACCAATAATAACCCTCCTATACAACCAGCTGAAAATCAACCTCCGCCCAGTAATAAAAGAGATAGAGATGAACAGGAAGAAACTAGTAGTAAACGTCACCATACTACTAACGCAGAAAACAAATAATTTTAACGCCACCTTCATGGAGGGCAAGGACATTTTATTTACGTTATTTTATTTTATCTGCTCTTAAACCGCCTATATGGACAGGTTAATTTTTTTATTGCCACCTATATGGACGGCCTAGTGAAGTGATAGCATTATTATGTCTTATATGTGCAATAATGTCGTATGTATGCAGGGAACAAGCATTCAGAACATTATTATATATTATTGTCTCTAATCTTCTATTTTTTTTGCATTTATAGTTACATATATTATATTACCAATTTACTAGCATGCTCTAATATATATTTGTCAATATTAGAATTTTATTGCGTTGTATATTTTTTAACTGTATATGAACTGCACAGTTAGGGATAACCCTCTATAAAAGCGGATTACCATCCCCATTTTCACCACATATCCCTTATCTTCTTCCGATTTTTTTCTCTCTAAACCCACAAATTTTTTTCTTCTTCCTCAACCTTCCGGCCACCATGTTTAACGCCGACGACAACCGTCCTCCACCCTCATCTTCCTCTTTTGAAGAGGATTTTAGGAAAATAAAACTCTACTTATTTCTTATAGCCGGTTTCTTTTTCCTCCTCATGGCATTAATGATATACCTCCTAATACATAAATAGGAGACAAAAAAAAAAATTTCCCCCGGAAGAATGGCGAAAAATGCACATGAATATCAATTTTTTTGTCTTTAAGTGCATTTTAGGAAGTTTTTTTTTTATTCACTTGTTGTATTTTATTTTTGGTATTTTCTTGTTTTTTTTGCTTAGCTTCATTATTGTTGTACGCTATTTTTAGTTTTTTTTGTTTGTATTATTTATCTATAATAATATATAAATCAGGGGGAGATAATATATATATGTGATTTATCATCATTACTAATTTCAAATATTTACCTATTTGTAGTCAAAAGAATGGGAGATCTAGTGAAAAGACAATTTAACATACTAGATCTATCTGGGCAAAAGTTTTTAGAATGGACGGTGGACGCCCAAATGAATTTAAAGGCCCAAGGACTGGAACATACAATTAAAGATGTGACAACCCAACAAGGGGATGCAACTACAACAGCCGCATCAGTTAAAATTGCGACTGTACAAGAAAAGGCAAAAGCCTTAGTCCTCCTAAGACATCATTTACATGAAAGTTTAAAAAGTGAATATCTACTTGTGGATGATCCAAAAGAACTATGGGATAGCCTAAATGAAAGATATGGGCATCACAAAAATGTGCTTCTCCCAAAGGCACATTATGACTGGACCAATCTGAGGTTCCAGGATTTTAAAACGGTCAGTGATTACAATTCAACATTGTTTAGAATTGTATCATTGTTAAGATATTGTGATCATCCCATCACAGAAGAGCAAATGATAAACAAAACGCTCTCCACTTTCCACGCCTCTAATATCATATTGGCAGAACAATACAGGTTCAGAGCTTTCAAAAAGTACTCTGAGCTAATCTCAGTACTACTTGTGGCTGAACAAAATAATGATCTTTTGCTGAAAAATCATAATCTTAGACCTACGGGGTCTTCAGCCACTCATGAGATAAATGCTATAGAAAGCTCTAATCCACCAGAAGCAAATGCTATACATAGGTGGACACGCTAATTACAACGGTCGTGGAGAGGACGTGGTAATTACCGTGGCCGAGGGCGTGGACGTGGAAGAGGCCGATTTTCCCCAAGAAATAATAATTTTAAACATTCTGATAAAAATTGGGGACAATCATCTGGAAATCAGAGGCAGACGTCCTATAAAGGAAATGATACTTGCCATAGATGTGGCATGACTGGGCACTGGGGCCGCACATGTCGTACTGCCAAACATTTGGTAGATCTATATCAAGCTTCAATAAAAAACAAAGGAAAAAATGCTGAAGCAAACTTTGTTAATGAAGCCACTACATCCATGCCCAGCCTTGATGTTTCAGATTTTTTTATGGATGATGCTGAAGTTGAAAATAAGTTTGTTTAGATCACAATCGATTAATGTGCTTAGTTTATTTCAACTGCTTCAATATCCACTTTCATGTATTTGTTCCTTTATTATTAATAAAAATACGTATTTTTCTTATACTAATCATCGTATTTATTATTTATGAAGATATGAATTCATCAGAAGTTGGAACTAAAGAACAATGTCTCCTGGACAGTGGGACAACACACACCATATTGAAAAATAAAGAGTATTTTTCAAAACTTACAATATTCCAAGCAAATGTTAGTACAATTTCTGGGACAGCCAAGCTAATTGAAGGCTCTGGAAAAGCTTGCATTATATTTCCAAATGGGACAAAATTGATAATTAATGACGCATTATATTCGAGTAAATCTCGAAGGAACCTCATAAGTTTCAAAGATGTACGTCAGAATGGTTACCATTTGGAAACAATGACGTGAACAAAGAGGAATTCATATGCCTAACGGCAGAGAAAAACGGCAAGAAATACATCTATGAAAAATTGCCAGCAATTTCCTCGGGACTATATCGCATAGATATACGTCCGATTGAAATTAATATGATATCTAACCAGAAGTTAGATAATAGAAAATCATTTACTCTATGGCATGACCGATTAGGCCATCCTGGCAGGAATGATGCATAGAATCATTGAAAACTCAAATGGACACTCTATAAAGAATGTCAAAATTCCTCGGTCAAATGAATTAACATGCTCTGCATGCTCACTTGGCAAATTGATAATCAGACCATCTATAAATAAGATTGCCACTGAATCTCCAATGTTTTTAGAAAGAATTCAAGGAGATATTTGTGGGCCTATTCATCCTGCATGTGGACCATTTCGTTATTTCATGGTATTAATTGATGCCTCTACTCGATGGTCACATGTGAGCCTTCTGTCAAGCAGAAATGTTGCATTTGCAAAACTTTTGGCTCAAATAATTCGATTAAGAACTCAATTCCCAGATCATACAATAAAGAAAATAAGATTAGACAATGCTGGGGAATTTACATCCCAAACATTTAATGACTATTGCATGTCTATTGGGATTATTGTTGAGCACCCTGTACCTCATGTACATACAAAATGGTCTTGCTGAATCATTAATCAAAAGACTACAATTAATTGCAAGACCATTAATAATGAGGTCAAAATTGCCATCTACTACTTGGGGTCATGCTATATTACATGCGGCAACATTGATAAGATTAAGGCCGACAGCCTATCACAAATTCTCACCATTACAATTAGTATCTGGTCGAGAACCGAATATCTCACATTTGAGAATTTTTGGGTGCGCTGTACATGTACCTATTGCTCAATCCCAACGTACTAAAATGGGTCCACAAAGAAGGATGGGAATATATGTTGGATTTGAATCTCCATCAATTATCAAATATTTAGAGCCAACAACTGGTGATCTATTTACGGCTCGATTTGCCGACTGTCATTTTAATGAGTCGGTATTCCCATCCTTAGGGGGAGAGAAAGTGGACCCACAAAATATAAAATCGGAAATTACATGGAACGCATCGCAAATGTCGTTTCTGGACCCGAGAACAAATTCATGTGAACAAGAAGTCAAGAAAATTGTTCATCTGCAAAGTATTGCAAACCAATTGCCAGATGCATTCACAGATTCTAAGAAAGTGACAAAGTCACATGTACCTGCTGCGAATGCTCCGGAACGGATTGAAATTCCTAATGACAATAAGGCAATTGAAAATGAGTCAATAGCACGTCGAAAACGTGGCAGACCACCCGGTTCTAAAGATTTAAAACCGAGAAAAATGAAAAGGCAAGGGGAGACAACGAAATTAATATAAATCTCCCAACAGAGCATGATGAAAACAAAAATGAAGAGAAACGTGTTCCAGAAGAAAAGGAACATGAAAGCGTAGACAACAATGAAACTTCAATTAATTATGTTTCTACAAAGAGACAATGGAATCGAAAAGATGTTGTCTTGAATGAAATTTTTGCTTACTCGATAGCGGTTGAAATGACATACGATGAAAATGATGTAGAGCCAAATACAGTTGATGAATGTCGCCGTAGAAAAGATTGGCCAAAATGGAAAGAGGCAATTCAAGCAGAATTGAGATCACTTGAAAAACGTGAAGTATTCGGTCAAATAACCCAAATACCAAAAGGTGTAAAACCAGTTGGGTACAAATGGGTATTCGTGAGAAAACGAAATGAGAAAAATGAGGTTACTAGATATAAGGCAAGATTAGTAGCCCAAGGCTTTCGCAAATGCCAGGGATTGATTATGATGAGACATATTCTCCAGTAGTCGATGCAACTACACTAAGATTTCTGGTAAGTTTATCAGTTTCGAAAGGATTGCAAATGAGATTGATGGATGTAGTGACCGCATATTTGTATGGCTCACTTGACACAGATATTTATATGAAAGTTCCTGAAGGACTAAAACTACCAGAAAATTGCATGCCCAAAGAGATGTTCTCAATAAAATTGAGAAAATCACTCTATGGGTTAAAACAATCTGGAAGAATGTGGTATAATCGTCTTAGTGAATACCTATTGAAAGAAGGATTCAAAAATAATCAAATCAGTCCCTGTGTTTTCATTAAGCGATCTAAATCAGGATTCGCGATCATTGCTGTATATGTCGATGATTTGAACATTATCGGAACTCCTAGAGAACTTGAAGCACTGCAAAATACTTGATGAAAGAATTTGAGATGAAAGATCTCGGGAAGACAAAATTTTGCCTTGGCCTGCAAATGGAACATCTAAGAAATGGGATTTTTGTCCATCAATCAAACTATACAGAAAAAATCCTGAAACGTTTTTTCATGGACAAAGCCCACCCAATAAGTTCTCCAATGGTAGTGCGTTCCCTGAATGAGAAAGATGATCCATTCAGACCACGAGAAGAGAACGAGGAGATTCTTGGTCCTGAAGTACCATATCTAAGTGCAATTGGGCTTTAATGTACTTGGCTAACAATACTCGACCTGACATAGCTTTTTCAGTAAACTTGTTAGCTAGATACAGCAATGCACCAACCAAGAGACATTGGAATGGAGTCAGACACTTATTACGTTATCTTCGAGGAACACAAGATCTCGGATTATTCTATCAGTCAAGACCCAATGCGTCACTCATTGGATATGCAGATGCTGGCTACCTCTCAGACCCACAAAAGGCTAAGTCTCAATCCGGATATGTATTCACTTATGGAGGTACTGCAATATCTTGGAAATCTACAAAGCAGACTTTGACGGCCACATCATCAAATCATGCGAATTAATTGCTCTTTATGAAGCTGGAAGGGAATGTGTATGGCTAAGGTCAATGATCAAGAATATCCAAGAAGAATGCGGGATGGAAACAATAACAACAAATCCAACTATCATCTACGAAGACAATACTGCATGCATCACCCAAGTAAGCGAAGGGTACATCAAAGGAGACAGAACTAAACATTTATCACCAAAGCTCTTCTTCACTCATGACCTCCAAAAGGAAGGGACGATCAACATTCGACAAATCCAATCATGTGAGAATCTTGCAGATTTATTCACCAAATCCCTTCCGGCGAAGAAATTTGAAGAATTAGTCCGAAAAATTGGAATGCGTCATCTTCATGATAATGCTAGATTCAGGGGGAGTATTATATGCGCTGCACTCTTTTTCCCTTCGATCAGGTTTTTATCCCACTGGGTTTTTCCTGACAAGGTTTTTAATGAGGCAGTTGATTTTAAGCATATAAGGATACATAATAGTTGTACTCTTTCCCTAGTTATGGATTATTTTCCCACGGATTTTTCCTAACAAAGATTCTTAATGAGACAACGTCTATTATGACTTATAAGTGGACATTCAAGGGGGAGTGTTGAGAAACAGTGGAATGAACAATTCCACTGTTTACATGTGTGAAGTCCACTGTTCACATATGTGCGAAGTCATTTTCCTGCGTGCATTTAATGCATGTCAGGTAATTTTCTCCCATGTTGAAAATTTTGCAATTGTGCACAGTAGAAACTTTGCCTATATATACCAGTGTAAGAAATCAGTTTTACATATCAATGCAATACAATACTCTCTGATATATTTGCATAACTTCTCTCTCTATTTCTCACAACAATATTCACATTCTTTTTTCCCTACAATTGATGTTATAATCTATATGTATTGTTACTAATGTCACTGTACATTCACATCTCATAGGGGATAATTTTAAAAAGTTGTTGGCACCATTTCACTAATTACATCATTGTAAATCTCATTAATGTTTATAGTCCATTAGCTTAATAGGGTGATATTCGCCATCTATACTTAATTGGGAGATGATGACTGTGAAAAGATATAGAGGAAGTTAATTAAAAGGGAGAAATTTATAGTTCTAGGAATATCTTATTTTTCCTTTGGAAAACTATGTTCCCTCGTTTTCTAGCTAGTTTATTTATTAATTGCTTTTTTCACTTGTTGGATGCTCAATCATTTCTACCTTTGATTTTTTATCATTCTTTAGAAATATCTAGTTTGCACTGAGTAAGGAAAGGGCGTCTTTCGCTTTATATGTTGTTACCATACTTCTGGGATCCTGCCCGAACATATCTCCCACGCGGGTGGGAAAACTGATTAGGAACATGTTGCTACAACATTAAACGCCCGCATAGGAAAGTATTATACATCAACTTCTGTTAATAATTGGTTCACCAATATGAAATATAGATCAGGGCTTGGAATGAACTAAAGAAGTGGATTGGTATCGGATGGAGCGGAAATGGTTGTCCAGTTGTTAATGTGGAAATTGAAAAATGGAAGGGTTTTGTTAATAAGGTACTTGTTAACTAAGCGTTACACGTAATAGTATTTTATTTATTTTCATCCATGCTCTTCCTTTTTATTTTGTATAATAATATTTACATTTAGTGTTTTCTTCAACTTAATTATTTTCTTTGGAACATTATCTTATAGCAGGGCTACAAATCCGTAGCAATTGTGTTTCTTAAGAATCCACTACAGAGTGATGCTGAATGGGATAAAAAAAAATTGCGTAGTAGTTATGCAACGGGTGATAGATCTTATACACTAGCATCTACCACCAAAGGAAATGAAGTATTTACTATTCAAGTTGATGGTTATGGTGACTCTGAAGACGCTCCACCTAATGATATTCATGAAATTCAAACCCACAAGAATGAAATCAAGTCTCCCGCTATCACTCTTGATACTAAAAAGCGTAAAAGCGGTTAAACTAGTAGCATGTCCAAGAAAAGTACAAGGGATGATGATATCGATACATGTCTTGATATTATAAGGAAATCCTCTATGAGTCAATCTTCTAAACCCGTAAATAGATTTGATGAAATTTATGATATCTTGGAGTCCATGGGATTGCTGCAAAATATGGAGATGAATTTGTTGTGGATATTCTTAATAGATTTCGCGATACTCCGAATGCCATCGATTTTTTTGTCTCTTTGTGTAATGATAACAACCTACTTAATATCTTGAGTAAGCATTATACACTTTCAGATGATATCTATAGGCAGAGATGCCTATGGATGATGATAATATTATGACTGAGATGGTTGCAAAGGATAATCTAGTTAAAATTATGTGATTTTATGTGGACTACTTTTTATGTTAGAACTTTTAGTTACTTTTTGTTTATGAGGATTTTTATATGGAACTTATGTGGTTTTTTTTTATTGTAATATGATGGATTAAGTATTCCCATATTTTATATGTTTGTCTAAATCAAATTGAATTAAATGTATATGTGCGTATGTAGAATGAATGAAGATTTGGTGTAACAAAGTTTGACACGTATAGCATTGCATAAGTTGAGGAGATTGACAACCCAAGTTGAACGGATGCATTTGCATTCGGGGAAATCCGAACCGAGGCATTTCATACATAGGATGTTGACAAATCATCGTAACTTGTGTAAAGAACAACTTCGGCTAAGCAAAAAAATATTTATAAGTCTTGCTAATGTCCTTAGAGCATAACAACTCCTAGTAAATGATAGATATATTATTAATAGTATTATTGTTGTCATCTATTAAAAAGTATGTACTTTGAATAATGACAAATGTTATTAAAATGTGTACTTCTTAGGCTTGAATTATCATTTTCAATATAATTAGCAAAATCATATAGGAAAAATGAATTAGCAAAATAATAATTAGAGATATTAAAATAATAATAATAATATTACTATTAATAATAATATATTTTAAAATCAATAATAATAGGAGTAATAATAATAATAATAATAATAATAATAATAATAATAATAATAATAATAATAATAGGAGTAATAATAATAATAGTAATAGTAACTGTAATAATAATATTAAAATTAATATTAGTATTAATAATAGTAATAGTAATGATAATAATATTAATATTAATATTAATATTAATGATAATATAATCGTAATTGTAATAATAATGATAATTATCCTTGTTTTATTATTAGAGAATAAATTAAGAACTGAACTGATTGCAATTTAACTAAACTGAACTGAAAATAAGTTGGGGAGAACAAGCATGTAGCAAGAAGATAGGGTACATACACTAGAGGGTACAATCTTGAGTATTCATGCATACTAAAAAGAGCGTCAAAGGTGCATTCATTTGGTTCTCACTGAGATAAAAGAAGAAGGATTTTGGGATGGCTTTATGTACTTGAGATTGATGGTTTCAAAGTACGACCAAAGATGTGCAACTGTTAAGATAATTTTATTAGTGTCATAATATAAACATTGCATGATTCTAAAAACCTGTCTAATTGTCAAAATCACAAAATCATTGGATTCATACAACAAAAACAAAGAATTTTTCAATGTGACAAGCAATAAATTAGGATTAAATTAAAGTATGTAGCTAAGTTTTTATTTGAATAAAATGTCTTATTATGTGACATGTGTAGTCTAAGTCGCCAATAAATTACAAATACAAGTTATATTCTAAAAGATTGTTACATTGTGTAATATTTAAACCATTTAACACTAATTTAATTTTCTAAAATAAAATTTCCAAAGGCGAAAGGTAAAGGCCTTAAGACATAATATTTCATCATGCAAATATCACATTATAACTTGCCTAGGTGTCTAGTATTGTTTTGCCTTTATCTTGGATTATGTATTCCATCTTTCTAGGGATTGTTGCTTTGTAAAAGGTTCCTTACTATATAAAGGGAACTAGGTTGTTTGTAAATGTTAAGACAAAGACATTAACATAATACTAAAAGTGGAGCCGTCATCTTTGGCTACCAACCTCACCAAAACAATCAATCTCTTGCATTAACTGTGATTGCTACAACTGAGCATTTTACTCTCTCATGGTCATTTTAGTCTTCATGGTATCAGAGCTACTGAGAGGTTAGTTAAATATTTGTAAAGTTCATTGCTTTCATAGTGTAAAAAAATTACTACAAGTTGTTATCTTTTTGTATATCTACTATGCAAATTGAGCAATTGTATTAGAAAATCCCTATCAAAATTATAAACTTTGATTTGTTTAAAAAAAAGACAAAACCTCTATTGCTAAAATAATTGGAGGAGAAGCTACCAAGACAACAATAGAGTGTAATAGCCCTTTGTATTTCCATCCATCTAATGGTCCAAATACACTGAAGGTTGAACCACTTCTCACAGGAACTAGAGATTACACTAGTAGAATAAATGCTATTTGTTGCGGTTAAAAAGTGCCCTATTGCTGCGGTTTTGGGCGCGCAACAATTAAGGGGTAGTAATAGGTATTAATTATATTGCTGCGGTTTTAAACCGCAGCAATATCTCAACATATTGCTGCGGTTTCTAGCACAAAACCGCAGCAATATTATCATTTTTTATCAGAAAAAATCCAGTATATTGCTGCGGTTTCTGGTCAAAACCGCAACAATATGTCATGGTACAGGTAAAAAAAATTGGGAAATTCTATATGGTGACCCTCAACTTTTTTAAATTCTATTTGGTAGACAAATTTTATCTTTCCTCTATTTGGTAACCCTCTACTCTATTTTTTTTATTTTCTGTAACCTTATTACATTTTAAAATCATTTTTTAGTTAAAAAATTGAATTTTCAATTACAAAAAACTCATTTTGAAATTAAAGAACCCCAAACCTCCTCCACCATAATCACCCATCCTACCACCCCCTCTCCTCCTCTAGCCACCACCACCCCCTTCACTGCCAGCCACCATCACCTCCTCCCCCCTTTACTGCCACCGCCAGACCATCCTTTCAATCCCCCGGTGTCGAGGCTTCGTCCTTTGCCACCGACTGTAACCCAGCTACCACGAACCACCCTGACCCTCTTTCCACGCACCCCGACCAGCCGCCGCACCTACCTTTCTCTCCTCTAACAAAATCAAAACCCACCACCTTCCACACCATTTCAGACTCTCAACCTCTAGCCCTCCGATTTGCAGCACCCACCTATCCCCTGCGATTTCTACCACCCATCCACCCCATCCGAACCTAAATTGCAGTAGCATCTGCGCCGGAAGAGAGAGAGGGTCGGAAATGGTGTAGAAGGTGGTGGTTTCGGTTTTGTCAGAGGAGAGAGAGGGAGGTGCGGTGACTAGTCGGGGTGGGAGGAAAGAGGGTCGGGATGGGTTCGTGAGTCCTGGGTTATGGTAGGCAGCAAGGGAGGAAGCCTCGACATCGGGGAAAAGGGTGGTCCGGCGGTGGCAGTGAAGGGGAAGGGGGTGATGTTAGCTGGGGCAGGAGAGGGGGTGGTAGGATGGGTGGTTATGGTGGGTGGGGAAGGTTTGAGTTTTCTTTTTCATTTCAAAATCAGTTTTTTGTAATTAAAAAATTAGTTTTTATTTAAAAAATCAATTTTTATTTAAAAAATGATTTTAAAATGTAAAAAGGTCAAAGAAAATACAAAAAATAAAGTAGAGGGTTACCAAATAGAGGAAAGATAAAATTTGTCTACCAAATAGAAATTTAAAAAATTAAGGGTCACCATATAGAATTTCCCAATTTTTTTTTTTTTTTTTTTGCATTTTGCATTTTGTACTAAAATTTGAAATATTAAAAGCAGCTCACTAACCCATCCATTATCCACCAAATTCACAGATGAACTTAAAATAAAATGACATTTGAATCTAATTAATATATAAAAATAAAAAAGATAGTTACAAAAATAATACAAAAAATCTAAAAGTAAAATAAAAAATGGAATTACAACTAAATAACTAACACATAATTACAACTAAAACAGAATTACAACTAAAAACAGAATTAGAACAAAAAAATATAATGAAAACAAAAAAGAAACTGAAAAAAAAGAAACTGAAAAATTAAATTTCCTAAAACAAAACTGAACCGGATTTTGCGAAGGAAGCCACGACTCACGAGATCTGCGGATGAACGGCCGACGAACTGGAACCATCGTCGGCTGAAACCGAAGGCGGCGAAGAGAGATCTGCGGTATTTCGCGTTTGCTGAAACCGAAGGCGGCGAAGAGAGATCTGCGGTATTTCGCGTTTGCTGAAACCGAAGGCGGCGAAGGCGTGGGACGACGATGGTGGCTGAGATTTGACGACTTCGAGTGGGACGACGGCCGACGACTCGAAGGGAGAAGACGAACGAACGACCGACAACTGGAAGGGAGAAGACGAAGGGCGTTGAATCTGGACACGGCCGTGGTTGAAGATGAAGGGCGTTGAATCTGGCGAACGGTCGTGGTTTCGCCAGATTCAACACAACCGGAACTCTGAAGAGAGAGAGGAAGAGAGGAGAGAGAGAGAGAGAGAGGGAGAGGGGAAGAGAGAGAGAGAGGAAGAGAGAAAGTTTGAAGAGTGCGTGAAATGAGAGAGGGGAGAGAGAGAGGAAGAGAGAAATTCTGAAGAGTGGGCGTGAAATGAGAAAGGGGTAGAGATGAGGGATTGAAACCCTAGATTTTTTTTATTATTAAATTTTTAACCCTATTGCTGCGGTTTTTTTTAGGAATCGCAGCAATAGGTTCAAATAATAATTTTTTAAATTATTTTAATATATTGCTGCGGTTTTTTTCAGAAACCGCAGCATTATATTTGGTCAAATCAGTCAAAAAATTTCAAAAAAAATTCGTCTAAACCATATTGCTGCGGTTTTCTGACGAAACCGCAGCAATATGGTTATTTTATATTTTTCCTTTTCTTTTTACGTGATATATTGTTGCGTATGGGTAAAACTGAGCAATATCACCGCAGCAATTAGCAATTATTCTACTAGTGTTATAAACCATGGAAGAGGTCCATGGATATATCTCTGGCAAATAAAAAGAAAGTTAGGTTTTGTTACTGGCCGGTGCCCTGACCAACTCCAGTAATGACTCAGTTTTTAAAAAAGCCTGGGAAGCTGTAACATGGTTACAGCTTGGGTGTTGAACAACATGACTGAGTCCATAAGAAGATCAGTCATGTACATGAAATCAGTCTAGGAGATATGGATGAGCCTAAGAAACATGTTTACAGTGAGCAATGGCAACATAAAGTATAGGCTCAATAAGAGCACATATGAGGAAAAAAAATGAGAGGCCAGTGTATGAGTACTACACTGATCTAAGGGTGCTTTAGGAGGAAATAGAGTCAATGAATGACTATCCACCAATCACAAATGTAAACTCTAAAATTACTATTTGCAATTGAACAACAAACAGAAGAGCATAAGTTGTGCCAGTTCCTAAATGGGTTGGACCATGGATATGGGGCTTTGAGAAGCCAACTACTACTCATGAGTGCTCTTCCATCTGTTGAAACAGTTGCTTCCATGGTTCAGCAGGAAGAGTATCAGAATGAAGTGTTGGGAAAAGAAAAAAAAGAGAATGCAGGGATTGTTCTTTATAGCAAGAATGAAATAAAGCCCTTTTGCACTGTATGCAAAAAGAACAATCATACAGCTGAGAAATGTTGGTTTAAGATAGGGTTTCCATCTAGAACTAACAAGAACAAGCAACATAACAAGAATTTTGACACTCAGGGGGCAGAGGGTTTTTATGGAAAAGGTAAGAATCAAGGAAATTATGGTGGTCAGAATTACAAGAAGAAAGCTGCAAACAATGCTCAGCTGAGTGTAGCAAGTGATGAGTTAGCAACAACAATAGCTAAACAACTTCAAAACATGATGAAACTAGGAGGAAGTTCAAGTAATGTGGTTGTGAAGCAGTTCGAGGATACAAATGAAGAAATTGACAATTACTTTGCACGTATGATTTCCTGTCATTATGTAAAAAATATGAACAACACCTATAAGCAAAAGAGGACCTAACAAAAACGGATGACAGTGCATGATAAACTGGAAATACATATGATAAAAAATGCTCAAGTCAAATTCTTTATACTTAATGCACAAGAAAAATCAATCCAACCAAAGTAAACAACTCTTTCAAACAAATTTCTTCAAAGAATTAACCCAATCTCTAGTTACTATTTACTAGAGTAAAATAAAATTCAAAACCGCTGATTAATAATTTAGAAATTCACTCTCACGTTATAAACCCTCAATGGAAATTGGTAAATAAAAGCAAAAAAACGAACGGGGAAGGAAGTACTTACCAAGAGTTAGAGAAGCAGTAGAAAAAGGGCCAAAAATCAAAGCTTTGTTATAGATCTATAAGAGGTTGTTTATACCAGATAAACAGGGAAAAATAATGTATATTGGTACAAGATTTGATCCAATAATCTCGAGTAAGGATATAAAAGTTCTGTTTCCAATTAAACCCTGTAATACTATATTTTCCATTTAAATATAATTGAAGATGGAAAGTTTTATCAGAAAAAGATGAACTTTCTTGTAAAAAAAGAAGAATTGTCTTGAATGGAGAGTAATTAGCCCGTTTTTATGTGAATATTAAGGTCATTAATGGAAATTAATTAGAAGAAATGAATAAGAGACAAAATACTGAAAGATAAATCATGTGTAGGAGTTGCAGGTAGACCTATGAGTTATGACATATTGGGCCCCCTCAAGTGAGGGGCCATGTTCTAAAGAACTAGTTAGCTCGATAGTCAGTCGGGCCTGCCTAATAGTTCATTTAAACCTAAGGCAAATGATAGCCAATTCTCTACATTGAGTGTAATTTACTAGTTAAAGACATCATACTGATGATGGTTGTTCTTTAGTTAACAAGTCAGTTGACAACATGTTTTGTAATGAATTAACATTTTGCAATGTAAAATCTTATTGTGATTAAAAATCCATTATTAAAAAACCTCTCCTAAAACCTCTCCTGGTGCACGATAAGGGTTTTGGCTATTGTGCGCCCGTAAGGGTGGAATGGGGCGGAAGAAGAAAGCGGCGGTGTCGGAAAACACTGTTATGGCATCAGGATCATCTAAGGAGACTAGTGGTGCCTCTTTTTTGCACGGGGAAGAAGTAAATGAAGGTGTAGTTAATGGAACAGTAACTGCGACTCCACACCAGGCAAGCAATGTGATGAATAGACCTATTTCGGCTCATGTGGAGGTTGCGACTCAGAAATGGCAGAGTTTTACTGGTCATAATCGAATATCAGACAAAGATATGGGTCTTATGTTTGTTGCTTGTACCCTTGTTGAAGGTAACCCTACTGCTAAACTTGATAAAGTAGAGATTGATAGAATGAATATCAACTGGGAAAATGCTCTTATCTTGTATGTGGTTGGACAAAACCCAACTCTGACTGCCATTTTAGCTTTTATAAAGACTCAATGGGGTTTGAGCTCTAAACATGGGGTGTATAAACATGAAGAAGGGTATTTTGTGGTGAAAATGAAAACTAAGGAGGAGAGAAACTCTGTTTTGTATTCTGGACCTCATTTGTTCTTTGGTAAACCTATTATTGTGAAGAAATGGACCCCTACTTTTGATTTTCATAATGAAATATTAAAAGTTGTCCCTATTTGGGTTAGGTTACCAAACTTACCTTTGAACTGCTAGAGTGAAAACTCCTTTAGTAGAAATGGAAGCTTCCTAGGTGTCCCAGTGTATGCAGATGAATGCACTACAAAAACATTGCGTATATATTTTGCGAGAATATTGGTGGAAATTGATGTTACTAAGGATATTTTGTATGAAATTTCTATTGAGGATCCTAATGGTTATGTGTTTAAACAGAAAGTTCTCTATGATTGGCTTCTTGATTTTTGTAAGCAATGTCAAGTAATTGGTCATAATTATGAGGCCAAAGCTAAAGGTCCTCCAAAAGCTGTGAAAAAATGGGTGCCTAAGATTAGAAAGAATCAAGAAGGTGAGCACATAGAGACTCAGGTCACTGAGAAGGAGCATATAGTGCTTAATGAAGCAGAGGAGAATAATGTAGGCACGACACACATTGGTGCTCCTTCTATGGATGTTGATCCCTGCTTAGCTGGGGGTCCTACTGTAGTTGTAGAGCTTGATGTTGTGATTACTCCTGTTGTAACTCATGATCATCTAGCAAGAATATCAGAGGAGGAAGAACCATGGAAGGTTGTTACCAGGAAATCCAAGGGGAATCATGTGGCTTTTCATAAGAGTGGCAGTGTTAACTTTTCTCAATTGGACTCAGGAAGAACTAGGGGTGCTAGGGGGCCAAACCCCTATCTATCTTAATGGGGCTGCTTACTTGGAATGTGAGGGGTTTAAATGACCCTATTAAAATAAAAGAGGTGAAGCAGGTTCTTCAATAACACCTTGTAACTTGCTGTGCCTTGTTTGAGACTAGGGTGAGAGCTACTAATTGTAGTAAGGTGCAACGAAAATTTGGAGACCAATGGAGGTGGGTTGATAACTATGACTTCTCTCCTAGAGGTAGGATTTGGTTTGGGTGGAAACCAGGTGAAATAACAGTGAGTGTTATATGTAAATCTGAGCAATGTATGGGTATTAAGGTGCAGAATTTAAACAACAACTATTTATTAGTAGTGGTGTATGGACTGCATATAATAGATGCTAGGAAATCTCTCTGGGAAGAATTAGAGAGACTGGCTAGCTCTACAAGTGATCCTATTTTATGCATTGGTGATTTCAATGCTGTGTTGAGTGTGCAGGATAGAATTAATGGGGTGGTTGTAAGTGAACAAGAAACGCAGAACTTTGCAGAGTTTATGATGACATCTCATATGATGGGAGCTCCTTCTTGTTGGGCATTTTATTCATGGAATAACAAAGATTTAGGCAATGCAAGAATATGTAGCCGTATTGATAAAGCTGTTATGAATGATAGCATGCTTGATGTTTTCCCAGAGCTTATGGTGAAATATCAGCCATGTGGTGTATCTGATCATACTCCACTGGTGGTTACCTTCCAAAATGAAGTTCAGGAGAGGGGTAGACCCTTTAAATTTCTCAACATTTTGGCTGAAGACACAAGATTTCTTAGTGTTGTATCAGAGGCTTGGGGGTCTGTCTATGATAGACACTACATGAAGAGAGTTTGGAAAGGTTTACAAGCTGTTAAAAAAGCCTTGAAAAATTTACAAGCTACTCACGATTCTAATGCTCACATCAAGGTGGAGAATATTAGAGTGATGCTCCAAAATTCGCAAAACAACATGGCTCTCAATACTAACTCTCAACTGCAACAAGAAGAGAAAGAGTTAGTTAACTCTCTTAGACACTGGTCTAAAGTTGAAGATAATATTGTTAGATAAAAGTCTAGGATTGACTGGCTTTCTAAGGGGGATGCAAACAGTAAATTCTTATTTACTACAGTCAAAGTAAGGCAAGCAAGGAATAGAATTAGGATGCTTCAAGATGCTCAAGGTGAGATCCTTACTTCCCCAGAGACAATTAAGGAAGAGATTGTAACGTTTTATAAGACTTTGCTTGGGTCTTGTGCTCCTTCATTGACTGCTCTTGACTTAGCCACAATCAGAGCTGGGCCAGTTTTGAGCTTAAATACCAGAACCTCTCTTATTCAGCCAGTTACAATTGAGGAGATTAATAGAGCCCTGCATGAGATAGATGACAATAAAGCCCCTGGCATTGATGGGTTTAATGCTATTTTCTTTAAAAGATGTGGCACATTATTAAACATGATGTGTATAGAGGTGTGATAGAATTTTTTGAGCATTCCTATCTCCACAAACCAGTCAATAACACTGTTATTACTCTGGTGCCCAAAGTGATCCCAGTTATTTATGCAAAAGATTTCAGAACAATTGCCTGCTGTACTTTCTCTACAAGATTATTTCTAAGATACTCATTCATAGGATGCAAAATGTGATTCATGAGGTGGTAAATGAAGCTCAGTCTGGTTTTATCCCTGATAGATATATAGCTTATAACATTTTATTAGCTACTGAATTGATAAAGGGTTACTCCAGAAAACATGTTTCACCTAGATGTGTCATTAAAGTGGATATAAAGAAGGCATATGACTCTGTTGAATGGCCTTTTCTGGAAAAGATGATGCTTGAGCTTGGCTTTCCTACAACATTTGTGGGTTGGATAATGGGTTGTGTTAGAAGTCTATCATACTCTGTTGTCATAATTGGTATTCCATCTATACCTTCTAATGCTAAGAAGGGCCTAAAACAAGGAGACCCTCTATCTCCTTTCTTATTTGCTCTTAGTATGGAGTATCTTAGCAGATGTCTGAAGGAGCTTAAAGAGGCACCTGATTTCAATTACCATCCTAAATGTGAGAGGATTTCACTTAATTATCTCATGTTTGCTGATGTTTTGTTGATGTTTGCAAGGGCTGATGCTAGTTCAGTTGTAAAGATAATGGCTGCTTTTAGGAAATTCTCTGAGGCCTCAGGGTTAGTGGCTAGTGTGGAGAAAAGTAATATTTATCTTGCTGGAGTAACTAATGATGATGCTCAGCTGATTGCAAAGACTGTTAGTCTGTCTATTGGGAGCCTGCCCTTTATGTATCTTGGAGTACCCCTTGCTTCCAAGAAACTAACCATTTCTAAATACAATTGATCAGAAGTGTTTTGAGTAGTATGCAGAATTTTTGCGCTCACGTCTTCCCTCTTCCCAAGAAGGTTATCGAAGCTGTTGAAGGAGTATGTAGGAAGTTTCTCTGGACTGGACAAGTTATAGATTCCAGAAAGGCTCCTATTGTTTGGCAGAATCTTTGTAATCCTAAGGTTTCAGGGGGGTGGAGTTTGATCAATATGGAAAACTGGAACAAAGCTGCTATGCTAAAGCTCTTATGAGCTCTTACTTTTAAAACTGATAAGTTGTGGGTCAAGTGGATAGCTGCTTATTATTTGAGAAGACATGATATCCATAGTATTGTAATCAACAACAACATGTCTTGGCATATGAGGAGAATCCTAAAGGCTAGAGAGACTCTTGGGCAGATGGGGAGCTGGGAGGATGTGATGCATCAGGGCAAGTTTAGTATTAAAAAAGCTTACAAGCTCCTTCAAGGTGAAAAGCGGAAAGTGAGCTGGAGAAGACTTATCTGCAACAATAGAGCAAGCCCAAAAAGCAAGTTCATTGTTTGGTTAGCTGTCCAAAATAGACTTCCTACTACTGATAGAATTAGTAGATGGAATGTTGCATGTCAATGGCAATGTAGTTTATGCTCTAATTACAATGAGTCCACCCAACATCTCTTCTTTGAGTGCAGATACTCTGCGAAAGTGCGGATGGGTTTGTTACAACAGATTGGTATTAACAGGAATGCAGGTCCTTTTGATGAAGAATGCAGATTAGTGTGTACCAAGGCTCACAGTAACAGCATGAAGGCAAAGATTTATGTGATGATATTTTCTGAAGCAATTCATACTATCTGGTGTCAAAGAAACAATGTAATCTTTGCTAATACCTACTGCTCACCCTCTGTGCTGATTAAACAAGTACTCTTCCAAGTTGCTTGCAATTGTAATGAGGCTGAGAGGAAGATCTTAGTGCAGTATGTTGTGTTTATCTGTTGTCTTTTTCTCCTAGTTGTATTCGGGAGATTTGCTCTAGTTTGAATGTATGACCCTAGGTTATATCTTAACACCAATATTTTTTGGTTTTCAATAAGAATTTTGAATTGCCAAAAAAAAAACATCTTATTGTGATTATACTCTCTGGCATGTTAGAGTTGGCCATGCACCTTATGGCAAGCTTAAACACATTCATTGCTTGAAAGACCACGTCAAGAAACCTGAAAATAAAACATGTTTATCATGTCCCATGGCGAAACTCACAAAGCAACCCTTTCCTTTGAGTCAGACTATAGTGGCAGGACCCTTTAACCTAATTCACATTGATATTTGGGGACCTTATAAGGTACCCTACAAGGAAAAATATAGATTTTTTTACTGTAGTAGATGACTACAATAGAGCAACTTGGGTTCATCTTCTTAGAAACAGATCCGATTCTTTTCTTACCATCAAGAATTTTTGTGTGTAAGCAACCAATCAGTTTAACAGGAATGTGAAGATCACAAGATCAGATAATGCCCTTGAATTCAAGGATCAAGAGTGTATCTCTTTTTTACTTGAAAAGGGTATTGTGCATCAAACAAGCTATGTTGACATACCACAATAGAATGATGTTGTGGAAAGAAAACACAGGCATTTGTTGAGTTGAGTAGAGCATTGAGATTTGGAGTAGGATGGCCTCTCTCTTACTAGGGTGACTATGTGATGGCTATTGCTTATATCATAAAAAGACTACCCTCTTCTCTGTTTAAGAACAAAACACCATATGAAATTATGTTTAAAAAAAGTCCTAACTATTATAATCTGAAATCATTTGGTTGTCTTGCAATGGCATACAACATACATAGGAAGAAAGACAAATTCAAGGCAAGGGCAATACCTTGTGTGTTCTTACGATATCCCACAATTCAAAAGGGATGTAAACTTGAAAATATTGTAACCAAGCAATAGTTTGTATCTAGAGATATTCAGTTCTATGAACATGTTTTCCAATGCTAAAAACAGTCTCATAACATCTTATGACTCCTATTCCTATCCAACTTCCCTCACAACTACCAGCTGAAAAAGTACATCCTAATTACATCTTAAACCCTCAAAACACACCTATCAAACCCACAAACGAGCAACCTCAGCCACAAATTGACTCGCCTATCCCTACTCAACATGTTCCTACACCTCCTCCTGAACCTGTGCCTGTTATAAATTCCACTAGAGTGACAAAGTCACCTGCATGATTTAGTGACTATGTCAAACCTCACTCTCAAACTATTGTAACTGAGGGTAGTGCAGCTACCCTTGTAGCAACGCAAGTGTAAATGAAGGTTTTGCTAACATGGTTGGAAGAATAGTTGATATTGAGGAGCCTAAGTCCTATTATGACGCATCTACACAAACTGGGTGGATAGAAGCCATGGACAAGGAGATTCAGTCCCTAATTGAGAATGAATACCGGGAGATTACCTCACTACCACCTGGAAGAAAAGCAATTGGTTGTAGGTGGGTGTATAAGACTAAGTATAGGGCTGATAGTACAGTAGAGAGAAACAAAGCAAGACTTGTTATACAAGGTTACAATCAGAAAAAGGGGATTGAATATACTCATACTTATGCACCAGTAGCCAAGAATGTACAAAATGCATTCTTACATGGACACTTGAAAGAAGATATATACATGCACATTCCTTTGGGTATAGTATAATGATCATGAGCGCTCTAAGAGATAGGGGGAGTTTGATACTCCAGTGTGCAAACTCAATAAAGCTTTATATGGCCTTAAACAAGCCCCTAGACAGTGGTTTGCAAAGCTTCACACTACATTGACCTCATTTGGCTTTATTCAGTCACATGCTGATCATTCTTTGTTCACTTAAGAGGGAGATGACACATTTACTGCCATACTCATTTATGTTGATGATTTAATCATCATTGGAAACAACAATAAAAAGATAGCAAAATTTAAAATTTTTCTAAACAACAAATTTCATATGAAAGATCTGGGAGATTTAATCTATTTACTGGGAATGGAATTCACTAAATCTCAGCAACGCAAATTTATTTCACAAAGAAAATATGCACTTGATCTTCTCAAAGAGTATGTTGCTAATAAACAAAAAGCTCTCAAGCTTCCTCTTGACACTCACTTGAAACTAGAGCCAGGGCACTCCTTTATCTAATTATGAGTCCTACATAAGACTAGTAGGACAATTGATATATCCAACAATCTTCAGGCCTAATAGTACCTTTTCAGTCTAGCTACTAAGTCAATTTATGGAGGCCCCTACATCTATACACATGCAAGCATCCAAGAGGGTCCTCAAATATATCAAATAAGCACATGGTCAAGGTATCTAGTTGGCAAGCAATGCCAGAGCCAAGCTCACTGCATACTGTGACTCATATTAGGCCTCTTGTCCCTACTGTAGGAGATCTACAACTGGCTATTGTATTCTATTAGGGACCTCACCTATCTCTTGGAAGAGCAAGAAACAAACTAATATTTCAAGGTCCACAGCAAAAGCTAAGTACAAGGCTATGACCCTCCCAACATGTGCAGTTACCTGGCTTATGTATCTTCTCAAGGACTTGGGGTTGAAGAAAATGACAGCAGATGTGACATGTGCGTTTTTAAGGCACTTTATGACCTCTTTTTAGCTTGGTTTGATCCTCTTACCTCCATTTTCTTCCCTCTTTCTTCCTTATTTCCTTCTCTATTTCTTTCACTTGATCATTGTTGATCATAGTGACATTTTGTTAGATTTTCGGTTAATTTTGACTATATTTCTAGTACATTTGGTTTTCCTTTGCTTTGATTGCAGGTATAACCTTTTCCGAGGCCGAGTGTTGGGAGATACTACATAAGGAACGAGTTGGAGAGGTCGAGCAAGGATAGATGTGCGCTCGCACCACTATATATGTGCCCACATTAGTTGGTGTGCCAACACATCAGAGTGGGTTGCCCGTACCATCTGAATTTTGGAATCCCCAATGACGGAAACTTTTAGGCGCCTGCACCAGTCAAGTAGTGCGCCCACACCTAACAACGATATAGGCATATTGGACAATAGAAGAAATGGTGTGCCTGCACTATTTAAATCTATGAAAAAGGAAGCAATGCGTGTTTTAATGAGAAATTTTGTTTAGTTTTTGAACTTATACTTTATTCTATGTTTTAGAGAGTAATATTAGGGTTTATAGTAGAGAGAATAAAAACTATGAACCTATACATTAGTTTCAAAGTTTTTAGTTTTTATTCTCTCTTTTGATTGTTATTCCTTGTTCTTCCATATTATTAGATCTCATTTATTGTAGTTTCTTCATTGCTTACCTTTATTATAATTATTATTCCTTAATCATGTTTAGTCCTAAATTAGTTATAAAAATTCATGTATTTATGCTTAGAATCCATGATTACTAAGTAATCTCCTATCTAGGGTTAGGGCGAAAATATGGATGATGGTTGAAATGTATTGTTGATGTGATTGTAATGATCTAATTATGATCATGCATTGATCTTGGTGTTTTGAGGCCTTAGGATAGATATTGATCACATTTATGCTATGGTATTTTGGTTTCAAATATTTTTAATCAAATTTTGAACTCTTTTATCATCCCCATGAATCCACTTAATTTCTAGGCCAAGATATTGGGTAGAAATTAAGGGGATCCTTTATTAGGGGTTTACCTAATTCATTGAATCTCTTAATCAATTGGCTAAAGCCCATTTGAGAGAGGATTTAGTTGATTGATTGAGTGATTATTCTTGAGGACCATTCGAGAGAGGACTCTAGTATTTTAGAGGAAAACTAAACCTTGCATTATTGTCGCCTTTGAGTCACAATTGCATTAATTATCGTTGTGCGATCAATTTAAAAAATAGGAAGGAAAGCTGGGAGAATATCTGATGCGATCCTCTTGTGGACCGCATCATATTAAAATTCTGATGCGGTTGTTAGCACCGCATCATATTTTCTTATTTTTTCAAAAAAACAAAATCGAAACCTCATGTGACCCATTTACTTTCATTATAACCCCAGCCCAACTCAACTCAACTCAACCCGAGTGCTCTCTTCTCTCACCTCAGTTAACTTAACCCTAATCCTCTCCCCTCTCTCCTCACCCACGGCGCCCCCTCTCTCTCCTCACTCAACCCTAATCCTCTCCCCTCTCTCTCCTCTTCCCTCCCCTCTCTCCTCTTCCATCCTCCCTCTCAAACCCATGACACCCTCAATGAACACCGCCTTCCTCGTCGAATCAAAGACGAACTCGAACGTCTTCACGAATCCTCGCGGTTGTCTTCACGAATCGAAGATGAACATCGTTGTCCTCACGAATTCTCACCGTTGTCTTCACAAATCGAGGACGAAACGAACGTCGAATTTAGAAGGTTTTTTTCCTTTTATTTTCGTTTTTCAGTTTCTGAGATATGATTTTTGTTATTTTTTTCATTTTCATTAGTTTTTTTTATTTTCGTTCATTTTCTGTGATTTATATTTTTTCTTTTCTTTAGTGTTTTTTTTGTAATTTTCGTTCATTTTCTGTACTTTATATTTGTAGTTAGATCTAGTTCGTTTTTTTCTTTCAGTTTATGTAATTTACGTTTTTTAGTTAGATTTAATTTTTTTAGGAAAATTTCCTCAGGTACCCCTGAGGTTTGACGTAATTCCCAAATTACCCCTCACATTTGGGGAATTCCTCAGATACCCCAGAGGTTTGTGTTTGTGCTCAAAATACCCTTACTCTTGACGGAACCCTAACGCCGTTAACTTTTTTTTCTCTCTTTCTTCAGTTTCCCTCCTTCCTCTCACCCTCCTCCATGGATGAACCTCCAAGCTTTCTCTCTCCTCCCACCATCCCCCACCATCCTCCAAACTTTCCCCATTTTTCTCGCAGCCCCTGCCTCGACCGCCGCTCGCCGGAGCTTCGCCGTCCACCAGCATCCTCGTACTTTCTCTCCTTCGTCGCACTCTCTCTCTCGCTCCTCTCCTTCTCTAAAAACCTCTGACCCCTCATCAATGGTGGACGAATCCCACCTCCCTCTCGTCACGACGACCTCATCAAATTCCACGAAGCACCCACCACGGGCCCATTTGCACGAACCAGCCAGCATGCCCACCAGTGCCCCACTTGCGCGAACCATCCACCAACGGCCACCACTCACGCAAAACACCCAACCACCCACCTCCCTCCCTCTCGCATACCACCACCAATTCAATTCGAATGGGTTTAATTCGAAATTTCCCCAATTTAATTGCAAAATATGGGTTTCTCGAATTAGAGTTTTGATTGCTCGTATAATCTAGGTTTAATTCGAAATTGATTGCAAAAATGTTGCTCGAAAATTTGGATTTCTACTCGAAATTGGGGTTTTGATTTCCCAGCTGCAGTGGTGGCTCGCGTTAGAGGGGTGGTGGCTCGCGTTGGGTGGGTGGTGGCTCGCGTTGGGTGGTGGGCTGGGTAAGGGTGGGTGGTTGAGTGAGGAGGCAGGAGATGGTTTGGTGGGGTAAGGGTGGGTGGGTGGTTGGTGGGGGATGGTGGGAGGAGAGGGAAAGCTTGGAGGTTCATCCATGGAGGAGGGTGAGAGGAAGGAGAGAAACTGAAGAAAGATAGAAAAAAAAGTTAACGGCGTTAGGGTTCCGTCAAGAGTAAGGGTATTTTGAGCACAAACACAAACCTCGGGGGTATCTGAGGAATTCCCCAAATGTGAGGGGTAATTTGGGAATTATGTCAAACCTCAGGGGTACCTGAGGAAATTTCCCATTTTTTTATTTTCGTTCATTTCCATTTTTGGTTTTAAAGTAATTTTTTATCGTTTTTTTTTTTTTTTTTGTAATTTGGTTTTTCCATTGTTGAACTGGAATTGGAAATAAGGTATATTTGGTATGTACACAAGCTTCAAAAAATCTTGCAGATTTTCGTTCGAACAAGAGTGCTGACCTGCAGACCTGCAGACCTGCATCTGTAGGTCTCCGGGTCTGCACATTTTTTTGACATAATTTTTTGCACAATCTGATGCGGTTTTAGCTTAAAACAGCATCAGTAAATAATTTACTCATCTGGTTTTGGACTGGATCAGTAAATAATTGGGATCTTTTGCGAGCCCATCTGATGCGGACCAAAATCGCATCAGTAAGCCCGATTTTCACCGCATCATATGAGATTTTTTCCACTAGTGTGATTTGTGCCATTGAACAGGGTGCACCCTTTATTCTTCCCCCATTTGAAAAGAATTTTTTTTTCAAATCATTTTTAAAACACCACCATGGGAAGGAAAAGTGGCAAGGGATCATGCTCCCGGACTAAGAGAGCTAAAACATGGTCCTCCTCACAGGCACCCTCTTCTAGCTCTAATCCCCCACCCATCCACGCTTTCAAATTCCCAAATGCAACACACCATCATATTTTTACACGACTTTTAGACCGTACACTTCGTCGCACGAAGTTCTATGACCCTAGTACTTGCAATCACCTCAATATCGACTCGATAGTAAGGCAAATGGCAGCTAATCTAGGGTTATCGGACTTCCTTAACATCTGTGAGACTACTTATGATCATTTGACTCTTGAGTTCTTGATTACATTGAACATAAGTCGGGAGCCGAAATCCGGTGCTCTGACAATCCAAGATCGTCTTTTCAATCAAGTCAGAATACTATCTTTTGACGAGGTATGTGACGCATTTGGGATGGACTATAGTGCCCCTTGTGATGCCCCTTAAGAAAAAATTTGGCAGGGGTACAATGAGCAGGAGTGGTGTGTAAAGATTAATGATGGCACCACCCCATTTTGGACAAATTCGTCCAAAGCTTCGGAGATTATCCATCTCGCTCTCCGCTACTTTCTTAGGATGCCGCTTTATACCATATTTCTTAAGCAAGAAGTTGGGAAAATGATAAAGAGATTTTGGTTCTCTGGTTGGCCACTGATGGGGCCCACGCACCATGGAGCCCGAATTAATTTTGCAACTCTCTTCCTTAACCAATTGCAAGAGATTCGTAGGGGGGTACTACAGTGTCCGGGGAGATCGTTTGTGGTGGAATGATCACCTGGATAGCGTCTTACCTCGAGTTGGACGAGGACATGGCCCGCTAAGAAGAAAGTGTACCTTCTGTTGGTCAGTCCAACTTATTAGATGGTGCAGTCCTACAGCAGATGAAATTTCTGCATCGCTTTATGAAGACTCGCTGCATTTGGCTTGTGGGGGAAGACTCTATTGTTATATGAACAATGAGTTCAACTGGAAACCCTCCCCCCGCCATCGACTGTGATGACCGATGGCGGGTTCCCCTACCTCTATCAACACTCGGGACTGCTCTGATATGACCTATCTCCAGTCCAGCACTTTGGATAGGGTATTGAGGGTTCCGAGGCCCGACCACCACATTCATGTGAGTGAGGTGGCCGAAACTTCCTCCTCCCAGTCCTTTGATATAGCCTCCGTCATGGCAGCCATAGCCAGATGTAGGCCTCTCAAGAGGCCAATCACCGTGCGGTCATTGCTACCCTTGACAATATCCGCACCGACCTTGACCATGTTTCTAGGGTATCTTGGCGAACTCATCTCGCCGATGTCCGCTCCGGACATGAGCCACCCTTCCCTAACCACCCCTACCACCCTCCTACCTTCGACTCTTGTGAAGGGGCTTTTGAGGAGCCTCCTTTCCCCCCCTACCCCCACTACCCGTGCTACTTCCTAGACAGGTATTTAGGTGCGTTTTTCCCTCCTAACCCTCCTCCCGATTGGAGCGATACTGGGAACTACTAGGTGCTATTCATGAACCCCCCTTCCTCTCCCTCCTTTTGCAACTCCGAGCGCGAAGTTTCGCTTAAGCTTCGGGGCCTTGCATGTATGCCTATATTTTTTAAAGTTTGGGGTCATAGGTGGTTAGTGATGTAGGGTTCTATCGATCTTGGGTATAAGTTGGTGATTGGTTATATCTTCTTGGTCTTAATCCCCCACCCTTGTTTTCTTCTAAATCACCCTTGTATAGCTTGTTTTTGGTAGTTTGTTTCTAGCTTGTTTTTGGTAGTTTGTTTTTGATAGGTTTGCAATTGCACAAAAAAAAAAGAAAAAAAAAATGTTTTTGTTTTTTTTTTTTTGCATTTAGGGTAGCTTGTTTGCATGCATGACTCATAGCTTTAAGATGACTGGCATGAATGAGCCAGCTTCAACACCACCTAGACTCTTAATCATAGACAGACTTGCACTGACCTCTTTGTAACTAAGAGTGTTCATAACTTGATCGGAAGGCCTTTCCTGCATTCGACATGCTGGTTTTGGAAGCCTTGTTGTGACTTTAGGTGATTCTTGAGAATGATAACTTTTGGTAGTCTTTTTGAAATTAGGCGAGTTGGTGATCCTTGTCCCTTGTGCGGAGAACCCCTAAGGAGGGCCAAGAACCTCGTAAGACTCGTTTACAACTCTTACCATTGATCGCCTAACTTGTGAAGTGCATTTTAGCTCCCCAAGATTACATAAGACCGAGCCTATAGAAGAATGATTTAAGGCGTTTCTTTTTGCTAGAAAAAAAGAACCCCAAAACTAAAAAGCTTTTATACCGACATAATTATCCGCTTCTCAACCCATTTGAGCCTTTCTATCCTTTTTTTGCTTAACCCTCATGATAATTCATGGCCAAACTTTTCCCAAAGTGGAGTACATGTCTAGTTTGTGTTGAGTTGTTTTGAGACTAAGTCTTTGGTTAAAAGTAATTTAATGTGCGTGTATGATTGCAAAATTTGAAGAAAATTGTGGGAAAAAAAGGCAAAAGGAATGAAAGAAAGCTCTTATTGTTCCATTTGGATTTCTATTGAAAAGAAAAGAAAGAGAGAGCAAATTGATGTGAAAAATGCAAAATATATTCAAAAAGTGAAAATAAATGTTCAAAAAGTGAAAATCAAAGCGAAAATCAAAGTTGTGTATAAGATTTCGATTTGAGTTGGTGTTAGGACTTGCTTGGGGGAGTTTTCACCCCTAGTTTGTACTTCACTTTACCCTTTTTGCACCTCATTCCTAAATTGTTATCCAAACCTTTAACCAAGCCTCGTTACAACCTTAATAAAGTACCTTTTGACTTCTAGATTGGACTTGGTCAATTTAATAGTGGCGGGTGAGATTTTGTGCAAGTCATGATGAAGGTCATCAAAATGTGGTAGAGGTGAGCTATTATGGTTTAGCATCCCTAGGGAGGAGTCAAACTCGAGACTTGGAAGTGGAGAGGAGTGAGAAATCACTCTTGGAAAGCCTTTTTTTCAAGGAACTCGGTTAATCTGTGCACTAGATCTCTTGAGTCGCTCTTGTGCTTCCTAGTCATCTTCCCTCTTGTGTTTATTTGGTCTCCTAAATCTTGTTATGAACTCATTTAGCTTGCATCTCATGTTTGTACCTTCGCATATAGAGCATTTAGGCTAGTTTGTTGCATGATTTTTCTTTTTCTTCTGTTTCTCCTCTTCTCTTTCTTCTTTCTCTTTCTTGATTTACTTCAAACAAGCAAAATGCTAAGCTTGGGGGTGTTTGATAAGTGCGTTTCTAACACACTTTATGAGCTCTTTTTAGCTTGATTTAATCCTCTTTCCTCCCTTTTCTTCCCTCTTTCTTCCTTATATCCTTCTTTATTTCTTTCACTTGATCGTTGTTGATCATAGTGACATTTTGCTAGATTTTTGGTCAATTTTGACTGGATTTCTAGTACATTTTCTTTCATCATGTTTTCGTGCTTTGATTGCAGGTATGACCTTTTCCGAGGTCGAGGGTTAGGACATACGGTATAAGGAACGAGTTGGAGAGGTCGAGCATGGACAAATGTGCGCTCACACCACTCTATAGGCGCCCGCACAAGTTGGTGGGCCCGCACGTCAGAGTGGTGCGCCCGAACCATCTGGAATTTTGGAAGCCCCAATGATAGGAGCTTTGGTGCTCTCGCACCAGTCAAGTACTTCGCCTGCACAAGTCAAGTAGTGTGCCCGCACCACTAAGGTGCACACGCACCTATCACAATGGTGCGCCCGCACCTAAAGCGATGGAGGCGTATTGGAGAACAGAAGAAATGGTGCGCCCGCACCATTTAAATATGTGGAAACAAAGGAAGCAATGCGTGTTTTGATGAGAAGATTTGTTTAGTTTTTGAACTTATACTTTATTCTATTTTTTAGACAGTAATATTAGGGTTGATAGTAGAGAGACAAAATACATTAGTTTTGTCAAAGATTTGAGATTCTTGATCATAGTTTGTGATTCCTACACATTAAAGGTACTTTATAATTCAATTAGTTTCAAAGTTTTCAGGTTTTATTCTCTATTGTGATTGTTATTCCTTGTTCTTCCATATTATTAGATCTCATTTATTGTAGTTTCTTAATTGCTTATCTTTACTAGAATTATTGTTCCTTAATCATGTTTAGCCCTAAATTAGTTGTAGAATTCATGTATTTATGCTTAGAATCCATGATTAATGAGTAGTCTCCTATCTAGCGTTAGGGTAAAAGTATGGATTAGGGTTTAAATGTATTGTTGATGTGATTGTGATGATCTAACGATGATTATGCATTGATTTTGGTGTTTAGAGAACTTAGGATAGATATTGATCACATTTATGCGTTGGTATTTTGGTTTCAAATATTCTTAATCAAATTTTGAACTCTTTTATCATCTCCATGAATCAACTTAATTTCTAGGTCAAGATATTAGGTAGAAATTAAGGGGGATCCTTTATTAGGGGTTTTCTGAATTCATTGAATCTATTACTCAATTGACTAAAGACCATTCGAGACAGAATTTAGTTGATTGATTAAGTGATTATTCTTGAGGACGATTCGAGAGAGGACTCGAGTATTTTAGAGGAAAACTAAACCTTGCATAATTGTCGCATTTGAATTACAATTCCATTAATTATAGTTTTCCACTTTAATCCATACTAGTAACCTTAACTTTAGCGTCTCCCTATTTGATATTTCATCTCGTGTTATTTGCTAGTTCTTTGATAATAGTTAGTTTAGTTGTTACCAAATCATTTTTAAACCCCCAAAAAATCCCTCAATTAGGTAATCTAGACTTGATTGATTTTGATTAATCCCATTTTCCCTGTGGATCGACCGTTGACTTGCCTTTACTACGTTCTTAGTAATTGCTTGTTATTAGGTTTTATAAATTTTGTTTGAAAAGCGATTTTGGTGCATTAACGACACACTAAAAACCTCTTATCAAGCTGCATTTAAGTGTGACAATCAAGCTGCACTCTCTATTGCTGCCAACCCAGTCTATCATGAGAGAGCAAAACACATAGAGGTGGACTGTCACTTCATCCGATAAAAAGTCAATCAAGGCACAATTCACACCTCCTATGTTCCTTCAAAAGAGCAATTTAAATCTCTTCCTATACATCAGTACAACAAGCTTCTTAGCAAGATGGGAGTGAAAGTTTCAGCTCACTGTCATCTTGAGAGGGAGTGTGAAGTCCCTAAGACATAATATTTCATCATGCATGTACATATCACTTGATAACTTACTTAGGTGTCTAGTATTGTTTTGTCTTTATCTTGGATCATGTAATCAATCATTTTAGAGATTGTTGCTTTGTAAAAGGTTCCTTACTATATAAAGGGAACTAGGTTATTTATAAAGGTTAAGACAAACACATCAATACAATACTAAAGGTACGTGGAACCATCATCACTAGCTACTAACCTCGCCAGAGCAATTAATCTCTTGCATCTACCGTAATTACTACAACTGAGTATTTCACTCTCTCATGGTCATTTTAGTCTTCACAAAACACAAATTCCCCCGCCTGCTTTTTTTTTTTTTTTTTTGAAGGAAACTTTTGCACTTGTTAAGAAATGGTAAATGTAGTTTGAATCAATAGTTTGATTGAAAATATCATTTCAATTTGACAAAATCAGTAATAAAAATATGAAAAAAATACTGATGAACTGGCAAAGCTCTTGTGTGATCATAAATCATCAATACAAATATATTAAAAGGCGTGCGAAAGAAAGCCTATGTGTCACATGACATTGTCCTCAAATTTCTAATGCAAATGTTATATGTCTATGTGTACTCCTTATGTTAAAAAAAATGTGTAAGTGCAAAGTATCGAACACGTGACTTTTGAAATGAAAAATAAGAGCTTAACCATCAATACACTTTTACTTTGTCGTCTAATGTTTCAAATAAATTATGATGAAATCTTGTAATAATTATAAATAACTAAATATATTTAAACAAGTATATACATCTCTAACACTCTTATTAAGTAACTAACAAGAGAATATTGATGTCATATTCTCTTACCACAATTCCTTTTACGGTATTGTTTTCAAACTCAAAACTTTAAAAAAAATTTACTTATCATGTCGTGATGTGAAATTTTCGATTTCATAATTGACAAAAAATACGAAAAGTAGCAACACAAATTATGAAATTTCAAAATAATAACATATCTGTTTTTTATAACTGACCCGAGGCCTCGTCCGAGAAAAAAAAACTAGTTATTTATAACTAATAGAAAAAGAGTCTTAAACCATGAAGAATAAATGTATTCTGTAACTAGCTTAATTCAGTGAAAAACCATTTGAAAAGAAAAAGGTTTAAACACAATGAGATTTTAATTTTCCTTAATTATAAAGTTTTTAACATATTGGAGGAAGAGAATTTTTGTTACTGCTGAAAGTCTCATTTAAGTATTTCAATGTTCCAAAAAGTAGTGGTGATTATACTGATGAGTGACGACTGACGATGGTGATGGTTGTTGATTATACAACCGTGAATGAAACATTATTAATTTATACAGTATGAATATAGATGATGGTGATTGGTGGTTGACACTTATATAGTCTCCTGCACCTGAAGCATAGCAAACATGGAGGGCAGCATTTATTTATTAATTTATATAGAGGTATATTTTTATGTTTTGTTGTAAGAAATTATATGCACCAAATATCCCACACTCCCACCTTAATTATAACGTCGGTTGAAAGCAATTGTTGGTAGTGAACATTTTGTCTCTTTGATGGCCATAAAAGACAGCCTATATATGAATAAGTATTACGTTGAATGAAATTTTTCATTCTTTCAATCCATTCAGATGTTATGACGAATGCAACAAAAACCGAGAAAAAGAATAAAGAAAAAGAAAGTTAATTCAATTTTAATTTTTCATCGACAATGTCTTGGCTGGTTCATGTATAGGAGGAAACATACAATTCTTATTTTTTATTAGTTAGGTTTTTAAAAAGAGAGTACATCTCGATCACAAATTCTTATATGCGGCCAGCCACACAGGAAGTTACAGGTGAGGCCGCGCGCGCGACACGCTATCAGCCCGTCAGTTCATTTTCAAATGGTCATATCTCACTCGTTTCTCATCCGAATCAAGCTTTTGACCAGGCGTTGAAAAGCTCTTGAGTCAAATTTTCATCTCCAACTTGAATCTTCCCAAAATATTAATTGTTATGTGAGATATGACCTTTTGAAGTTGACCCTTATGCACAAACACTTATAAACAAATGGAGTTACTCTTATGATCAAATGGAGTTACTTTTATGAGTATGTGGTTACCTTTAATAATAAAAGGGTGTCACTCCTATAAAGAAATGTGGTTACTCTTATAAGCAAATGCGGTTACTTTTGTGAACCTTTGGGGTTACGCGTATGATTAAATGAGGTTACTCGTATAATTTATTGAAGTTACTTGTATAATTAAATAAAGTTACTAAATATGAATTAATTGAGTTACTCATAAGATTAAATGAATGTACTCATAGATTAAATGACATTACTAGTATGAATTAATTGGGTTACTCATATGATAAAAATGGGATTACTCATATAATGAAATGGGGTTACTTTTGTGAACAATTGTGAGAAAGGTCGATGAGTAGTTCCATTTTTATCATATGAGTAACCTAATTAATTCATACTAGTAATGTCATTTAATCTATGAGTAACCTCATTTAATCTTATGAGTAACCCAATTAATTCATACTAGTAACCCCATTCATTTATACTTCAATAAATCATACGAGTAACCTCATTTAATCATATGAGTAATCCCAAAGGTTTACAAAAGTGACCGCATTTATTCAAACGAATAACCTCATTCATTCATAAAAGTAAACTGATTAGTAACCTCATTTATTCAAATGAGTAACCTCGTTTGTTTACAAAAGTAACTCATTTTTTCATACGAGTAACCTCATTAGTTCACAATATTAACCTTATTTAGGGCCTGTTCTCCCCAACTTATTTTCAGTTCAGTTCAGCTCCAATAAGTTCAGTTCAGTTCAGCTCCAATAAGTTCAGTTCAGTTCAGTTCCATTCTTTTATAACCATTTTGTTAAATATTATTATTATGTTGGTATAATTTATTTTACTAATTACTTTTATTATTATTATTATTATTATTATTATTATTGTTATTATTATTATTATTATCATTATTGTTATTATTATTATTTAAATATATATCATTACTATTAAGTATTATTATTATTGTTGTTTCTATATATTATTTTGTTTATTATAGCTTTACTCATTATTATTACTATTATTATTAGGAGGAACATGATTTAGGTCAAAGCACAAATAAACCCACTTTTTTTTAGCCCATAAACCAATCAAATTGCGTCAAGACGTTTTATGATGCAATTTTCGCGGTCCAATCCAATCATTATTTTTATTACTAAATATTTTTATAATATTAAATCTAATTATTAAAATAGTAATATTAATTTACTTCTTAGATATTATTATTATATATCATCGTCAAGTATTAATATATTAATACAAATAATATAAATTAATTATTATTAATTATCATTAGTATCATTAATTATTATTAATTTATGATTATTAATATTATTTATTTATAGCTATCATTTAAAAATATCCAAAATACTATTATTATTATTCATTATTATTACTTATCGTTATGATTATTATTTAATATTCATATTATTATTGTTTAAAATATTATTTATATATTTATTACATTCAATTTAATTTAATTCAATTCAATTCAATTTAGTTCAGTTCAGCTCAGCTCCAATAAGTTCAGTTCAGTTCAATTCAGCTGTTTTATGCCGAAGAGAACAGACCCTTAATCATATGATGACCGTATTTGATCAAACAACATCAATTGTTCACAAAAGTAACCTCATTTTATTATATGAGTAACCCCATTTTTATCATATGAGTAATTCAATTAATTCATACTAGTAATATTATTTAATCTATGAGTAACCTCATTTAACCTTATGAGTAACCCAATTAATTCATACTAGTAACCTCATTTATTTATACAAGTAACTTCAATAAATCATATGAGTAACATCATTTAATCATACGAGTAACCCCAAAGGTTCACAAAAGTAACCGCATATGCTTATAAGAGTAACTTTATTCATTCACAAAAGTAAACTGATTAGTAACCTCACTTATTCAAATGAGTAACCTCATTTGTTCACAAAAGTAACTTCATTTTTTCATACGAGTAATCTCATTAGTTCACAATTTTAACCTTATTTAATCATAGGATGACCCTATTTGATCAAGTAACCCCAATTGTTCATAAAAGTAACCCCATTTTATTATATGCATAACCCCATTTTTATCATATGACTAACTCAATTAATTCATACTAGTAATGCCATTTAATTTATGAGTGATCTCATTTAATCTTATGAGTAACCCAATTAATTCATACTAGTAACCTCATTTACTTATACAAATAACTTCAATAAATCATACGAATAACCTCATTTAATCATACGAGTAACCCCAAAGATTCACAAAAGTAACCGCATTTGCTTATAAGAGTAACCACGTTTCTTTAAAGGAGTCACACCTTTTTATTGTTAAAATTAACCACATCCTCATATCAATCTTTGTGAACACTAAATTATCACAATTAAATAGGCGAAATTCCCTTGAATTTATTTTTTCATTCCTTATTTCTCTCTTCTTTAGCTTTCTGTCATTTTATAATTTGGATCCTTAATCATTAAACTCATAGTTTCAGACTTTCAGGTTGGATGAATTCATGGCTGGATTTAATACTATATCTTTAAAGTCGAAGGAAATGTGAATTTTTGTTGCCTCCCTATATTATCATAATTCCTGAAATCCTGAATGCTCTTGACTGTTTGCTGCCTTTTTGGATTTCTTTTTACCTATTTTTTTTTTGAAGGATATTTATGGTGTCTAAAATGTATTGCTTACTGCTCTTGTATTTAACATTACAATTCATAATGATGCCTAACTAATCTATATGAAATTATAGACCCTATTCTTTTGGCAAATTGACACATGCTTTGCTGAGTTTTAATTTATCGATCATTCCTATATTTTACTACCCCTATATTTGTGCTTCATACTATGATTCCGCTCTTATGACTGAGGTAAATGCAGATGATTACACTTGGTGGAGATGCCCAGCTCAAGGGCATAATTTTATATAAGGGCCTAATTTTCAACTTCAGCACAGGGCCTCCGTATTGTTCGGGCCGGGGCTGTCACTTGAAGTTTATCACCCAATGAAAAAGTGTGTTACCCATGTTTATAGTTCGTATCATATTAAATGTCCAAGTCGTCCATGGGCTTGTAACAATAATTGTTGTTGTGTAAGTCCTAGTAGTCTCAAGTATGTGTTTGTGTCGTCCATGAAAAGGCTAATGGTCTAAGTAATGGGTAGTGTTTAACTTTTGACATTGTTATGGGTACTTATTGGGAAAAAAAAAATGTTAGAAACGAATCAAACGATATGGAGCGAAGGATAGAGTGCTCAATGCTTTGCTGATTGGTATCATATCAATGTCTCACTTTTTATATGTATGGAGTATGACCTATCATAGTGTTCAAAATAGTGATTTAATAGAGTATATTAATGTTATACTCCATTCTTTATAGCTGCATAAATTATTAGAAATAATAGAACATAAGATAAGAGGGAGAATGACAGCAAAAAAAAGACCTTATCATAGTCCTCGGAAGTATGATGATTATATCACCCATTGGGGGCACGAAGGAGTTAATTAACAATTTTTTTTTTCGACTTCAGAGCTAACAACATTATAGACAAAATGGACCCAATAAGACGATAAAGGGCACATGGCGGTCGACGGAGTTGCTCTAGTACAAAAATAGTTATAATATAGCTTGGCTAGCCATTGGAAAAAGTCATCATCTTTTGGTTTAATTAGTACAATGACAATGCTTATACTTAGCGTATGATTTATATACTGCCACTTGCTTGCTAGCATTGTCAATAGGGGACGATATAATAGCAAAACTTATCTTGCCATTTCTCCTCCATCACCTTTTTTTTTTTTTTTTTTACATCGAATAAATTGTGCATTAATGAAAAACGAAAGTACAACCTAAAGCTAAAAACAACCACATGAACATAAAAAACTAAAATGAGCTAAATTTGCTCTTACACAACACCTATGAAAACATAAATAACATAAACTAAAATAAAGCTGCTCGATCCGGTGGAGAACGCTTCTGCTGGTGGACGACAATCGCCAGAATCCTGATAAAAGGAGTAGGAGGAGAGAGTTGATTTCACGTGCGGGGTAACTAGGCACCTGCGAGATTATGAACTCGCAACAAGACCAATGCCAGTGACCTTCTGTCACCTGGAATTTGATGGTCGAGTTTGTGGAAAGAGTCACATGCTTGTGTGACTTAATACCCGTTTGAAAGGGTATTGCAGGCTTCACCTTTGAGGAGAAGCTCAAATAAGTTGACGTGTTGTAACCCCAATTGAGAAATTGGGGGGCCACCTTCATATTTCGTTTTGTCAAGGCAATGATAAATGAAATCATTACCAAGCGAGAATGAAATCTAACCAAGGTTAGATTTCGAAGAACCGTCCAATTATTAAAATTGAATAAAACAAACCCCAAGCATGAAATCGTTTGCCACGCAAACCCTAACCAACTATAGAAACAGATTAATGTAACAAAAACCACCAACATAGGAAGCAACAACATCCTATCAATCCAACCAAAAACCGCGACAACAGAAGCAATTAACTAAAACTTAACCTGGGTAAAGGGGACGCACTTCTAATAACCAGAGAAACACCGGGGGAAGGTGGCTAAAGGTACCACCACCGTGAGAAACTTCCGACGCAACACGAAGGGGGAGGGGAAGCCAACCACCATGAGAAACACTAAGGGGGGAGGGGGAGGGGAAGCCTTGCAACTATACTCACTGCCTACACAAGACTAAGGGGGGAAAGGGGGAGGGGATGCCCTACAACAAAATTAAAGTTACCTGACACAACACTTGAGGGGAGGGGGAAGGGGAGGCCCGAACCTAAGTAAGGAGGGGGAGGGGAAGTGGAAGCCCAAACTGTAACGGTGGGGCGGCGGAGATGGTGGTACCACAATAACGAAAACTTGAAGGAAAGAGCGTCCGGGACGAAACACGACCACCGGAAAACTAGGGGGAGCAGCGACTGTAAGAGCCGAAACTCGAGGGCAAACGAAGGGGAACCACGAAGGGGGCGACGAAAAAAGCCTAAAACTAGAAAACCCGATGGAATAGCAACTGAAAAAGCGATAAAAACCGAAAAAAAAACAAGAAACTCACTCGCCGGAGACCTGCGCGGCGCCGGATCTCCTGCGAGTTCTAGGGTTTAGAGGGTTTTTGGTAGAGAGACGGCAGAGGATTATTTTTGTAGAGAGAGAGAGAGAGGTTTACTGTTTCATCACCTTCAATCCTTCATTAAGGCTTACGTACTCCTTATTATTCAGTATAATTAACATCAAAAATATCATCATGAAGGCGATAATCTTATGGCCATTAGCACAGTTTAAGTGAGTTTGCACTCTTAACAGCTCACTCAAGTTTTAGGAACAAATTAAGCGGCCGATTGAATAGCTAACGTGGATCATTATTTAGTTATTCTTCTTTTATTATTACTCCTTGTAATAATTATTTACTTTCCTCTATCCTTATAATCAAGGGTGTGTACCGGTCCAGGACCAGAACGAATTTGAATCGGCTGGATCGTAATCCGGGTTTTTCTGGACCAATATCGGAATTTTTTCGGTCCGATCTGGTTTTGGACCTGTTGAACCAGAATCTATTTTGTTAAGAAAAAAATCTTTTTTGTTTTTTTAAATATATTTATAAATTAGATATATTAAAAATTGATAATTTTAATTACAAGAATCCTAAAGTAATAAATTGCAGGTTTTTAACTTTCTACCTTTTAAACTTTTTTTAACATATAATCATTTTCTTTTACTAAAATAATAGAAATTTCGGTCCAACCGGTCTGGACCGAAAGTTTTCGAGTTTGAACTGGACGGACCGGAAACTCGAAATCAGGATTTTTTGTGTACCGAGGACCGGACTGAAATTTTTTGGTCCAATCCGATTTAGCTTCCGGTTTAACCTTGGTATTTGCACAACTATATTTGTAAGAGACAATGCACTAGGAATTTCCTCAAATTACTCATCTGCGTCGCACCCTAGGCGATGTGCGACAGCAAATTACCCTTTGAGCTTGGTGATTTGGGCTGGCAAGATCCACTTGCGTCGCACCGTATACAGGTGCGACGCAAATAGGTGAACCATCTGCGTCGTTTCCGCATACGACGCAGATCGTTTTTGAGTCATTTGCGTCGAGGGCTTTGGCGTCGCACCAAAGTCCGACGCAAATAGGCGCCTCACATCCGACGCAAATTGCCTTTTCTGTACTAGTGTATCTCCTTCCTACTATACTTTCTAATGCATCAATAAATAATATACTTTTTTATTTAAAATGGAATGATATTAACTTCGTCCAATTCTAGAGGGTAGTGATACAGAGTTCCCTAACTAGTAACTCTAGCTATCCATATATTTTTATTCGCTCAAGTAAAAAAAAAACGTGGAACTTGCTAAGTAATTCATGTTTTCTACCAATATTTTCGCCAAATTGCCCATCTTCGTGAGACCCTTCCCTCACTAAGGCTCCGTTTGGTAGGGCATAAAACGTTTTTCCGGAAAACTATTTTCCTCTATTTTTAGTTTTAAATTGTTTGGTTGGCAAAAGAGTGTAAAATCATTTTCCTTTGGGGTAAAATTACTCTCCCAATGATGGAAAACCATTTTCCTTTCAAAATGAAGGGAAAACTATTTTCCTTATCTCTCTTGTATACTCCTCTCACTACCTCCTTACTTTCCCTTTCATTTTCCTTTCATTTCCTCATTTTTCTTACATGTAATCAAACAACGGAAAACTAATTTTGGAATTGTGTTTTCCATTGTAAATTATTTTTCATGAAAATCATTTTACACTGAAAATATTTTACGCCCTACCAAACAGAGCCTAAATCTTCTTCTCAATTTACAATAATAGTGTGTTTACTGAATCTATGTATGTGTGTGTGTGTGTGTGTGTATATATATATATATATATATATTGAAAATTTTAAAAAAACTATCTTTTAAAAATTATTTTCCAAAAAAATACCTTATACAACACTTCTTTTTCAAAATTCTACCAATTGACCTCTAAATAAGGGTTTAACCATCTGTGACGAGTTGATTGCTACTTATTGCCTTGATTTCACGGCTTAGGTACCGTTGACAACTAACATAGGGTGCCAAATTGCCCCGCGTTTCATTTTCTTCTTGACGAGCATCCTGTCCCGCTTGCTTCTCTCTCCTCCATTTTTGTTCTTCTCTTTTTCATTTGTTGCCTCACCGGCAACAACACCTATGGCCGCTGGACTTTAAGAGTCAACGTCAACAAAAAAAGTCAAATGATAGTATTTTGAAACATTATGTTATATAAGGTAGGTGTTTGAAAGAAAATTTTTATAAGGTGTATATATATATATATATATAACTTTAATGCATTTTGAGGATTTAGTTAGTTTTAGACTTTTAGTTAGATATACATAAGTAGTGAGAATTGACATTAAATATTGTATTGATAATATAAAATAATCTATAATCTTATTTGTAAAAAACTTATATGGACTTGATCCACACTAAACTAGTGTGGACCTAATGTTAATTCATGTGATTTATGAAAAAAAGGATCACTGTATGAAAAAATAAATATAAAAGATGAATAGATATAAATTATGAAGTTTGACTATGAAAAAAATGGACTATGTCATAAAGTGAAAATTTATATTTGATAAACTAATGTAAAAAAGAGTTACTATATATAAAAAAAAAAAAAAAAACAGTCACTATGGTACACATTAACCGTATAGTATAACTTAAGATTTTAAAAGGTTACTATATAGAAAAAAAGATCATTATGTTAAATAAGTGGTTTTGGTCCACAATAATATTATTGTGTAGCAGGTCAACGCAAGAATAACCCATCTTATTTTCATAGCATAAAGTTGCATTTAATTTTATATCGACATTGTAGGATGCCTTATATTTTGAAACAATTTTTTAAAAAATTAAAATAATGTCATATAATTTGAAATATAGGGAATATTAGCATTCAATTTTAAGCAGCTTAGGAGCAAAACATTTATACATTAACATGATAAGATATTAAAAGGGTTTCTAGAGAGAGGGGCTCTCCCTTCTCTCTAAGAAAATCCTAAATCCCCAAATTTCAGAAACCCGACCTAACCCCAAATCTCATAAATTTCGCTAAGCCGCCGCTACCTTCTTCCTCTTTCCTCTCAGATCTAGCTACTTCCATCCTCTTCTATGGCTATCTAGTCCTTTACTGGTAGTGGCGGATCCAGAAATTGAGCCACGTGGGTTCGGAGTTGTTCGAACATAAATTCTAAATTACATATGATTATTTAGAGTTATATTTTTTTTAAAGGAAATCTGTCAACCATTATACTTAGCGGAGATTCCATTCTTGATTAGATTACAAAAAAATAACTATATATTTATGATATGAAACATGAAAAAAAATTGAAATATTAGCAACTAGCACAAATGTGAAACAATAAAATGACTAATTAAGAACGAAACAACACAACAACAATAATATTTGCATTTTGCATGATATTGAGCTCTGCCAAAAATTTTGTTTAGAAGTGATGTATAAAAATTCTTCCATGTAAAAAGTTAATATTTGTACTTTCAGTTTATGAAATGCATATGTAAAATTTGTAAAAATATATAACATTAATCCTTCACATTTTAACACACTTTTCATTGCATACCATATAAATGTACGAGCAATGAGTCGAGTGATCAACATAATGAATTTTTGACTAATTTTACTTTTTTTTGGTGGAGGGCCTCTACTAAGGAACCCATGATAAGATGAAGGGTCCTGCCAAATCGACACCTCTCGTAGGTTAACCCGATCTGGATTCGCGGACAAACACATTGAAATTGGGGTCGTATATTTATATAACATTAATCCTCATACCAAGTTTTATTTCATAACAAAGTGAATTTTCAACCAAGTAAAACCAAGTTTTATTTCATAACAAAGTGATGTTTTGACTACATATATTTTACTTGTGGTCAACAAGTACTAAAACATAAGAAAAAAGGGAGGGGGCAAAAGAAAAAGAATGAGAAAAATCAAACTGACAAAAGGGAGGGGAAAAAAAAGAAAAAGAATGAGAAAAATAAAAAATGAAATAAAACTCATCACCCACGGCATTCGAACCCTCTACCCTCATACCCGCACACACAAACTCTAATGCACACAAAGTTTGTCACTGGACTAAGTTTATAATACTGGTATTTTTACGCATGTTTTTTCTATATATCTTTTATTTGCTTCCTGTCAAGCCCAGTTTTTCTCCCAGATCCGCGTGGGTTCAGTTGAACCCACTGAACCCACGCTGGATCCGACTCTGTTTGCTGGTCATTTCTCCTTGTCCTCAGTCGGACTACTTCTTCTAGTCTCTCTCCATTTCTCCTTTCTCTTTTCGTCTTTGGTCAGCCTGCGCTTCGCTGGCGTTTTCTCGGATTTGCGAAGCCAGCGTCTTCAGCGTCAAGACTTTCTTTGGGCAGCGTTGGCGGTGGAGAATTGTTCGTCGGCTGTGGATGAGGGGTTGCGGGCTACGGGATTCGGGTTCGGGATCCTCTCTTATTTATTCTCCTTCTAGTTCGGGCTTCATTGCTCCAGTTTAGGTTGTTCTTGCAGTGGTTCATGGTTGCCGGTGTCTCTTTGGTGGTGATCGTGTTCGCGTTTTAGTTGGTTGTTGGATTTGGGAGCTTATTCATTTTCGGTGGTGCTTGTCTTTCCCCCCGCGAAGGGTTTGACATCGATTTGGGCCTAGGGAGATGGCGCGATGTTGTGGCGAAGTATTTACTCGAGTTCCTTAGTGCTCCTTTGTTCTTCGTTATTTTTGTTCCTGATGCTTGTTATAATCACCCTTAAGAGTGTTTTAGGGGGTTTTTGTGTAGATACCTCCTAATTTTCTCTCCTTATATATATATAAAAAAAAAAACGGCTTAGGAGCAACAGGAATTGGTCAATAAGCTAGAACAACTATTACTTTAAATTACAATATAAGTACAGCAGAGTTTGTAAGTTTAAGCATTAAAGTGTAAGCACTCAAATAGGCACATGATTAAGGAAAAGTTATGTCCCCAAGGTGATTGCATATTTGCATCCTTACATAGGAACTCAGAATAAATAATTATTTTAATTCTTTTACCAAGCGCAAGTATCAATAGATAAGATTCTTCATCCTTTGCCGAGCTATATGCTTAATTGTATATAAAAATCAAATATTATTGCATGATATTAAGCGGATCATATGAATTTCCTCTCAGTAGGCATCAATTCTTCAAAGGAGAAACTTTTTTCCAAGAGGGAAGATAAATTTCTGTTAATCAAAAATCATCCCACATTTACAATCAATATTAAAGAAAAAAAGGAACACAGCCTAACTTGATCAAATAAAGGTCATCTATAATGTAACTATGATAGTAATGAATCATATTTGGCAATATAGCATAGTCCCTGTTTGCATGTTGAATCATGCAATCTTTTATGAGAGCGTTTGTCATTCTAATATAGAAGTATTTAAGAAGATATCTCTTTATAAGATCGTGTAGATAGTGTACAAACTTTCAATACTAATTGAAAATTTGTACCACAAACATCAATAAACTGCATCGTTACAACGAACCATAAGAACAAACTTTAAATTCCCAGAAGGGGAGACTAATAAATCAAACTCTAAACTCCCATTAGAGGAGACAAAAAAAAAACTCAATAAATAGGTAGAAAACTCTCCAACAATGAGAGAACATAAGATTATTATTAACGAGAACTAAAAAGTAAGTGCATAAAGGTAAAAATTGGGACTTATCACCATCGAAATGGATGGTGGCAGTCTCGATTTGGCTAAAGAAAGACTAGGGTTTTTAGGGAGACAAAGGGAGAGAAGAAAGAGACTACGAAGGGGAAACGTAATGAACCAAGAAACATAATTTGATCTAGCATAGGTTTATGAGTAGCAACATCTAGCAAGATATCATATATAAACTGACCTTTTACTCATAGATAATCCGCGACTCTCATGAAAAATTAACCAATGAAATAAATGTGTAATTGCCAAAAAGGATGACGAATATCAACAATTGGGGTTTGAATAGACCACTAGTAGAAGCAAGGACTTTGCGATACTAAATACCACTAGATTGTCCCATTTAATGTATATAAAGGTCTCAAATATCATGTTTGTAATCTACTAGAAGACCATTCCTTAGTCCCCCAAAACTTCATCAATAAGAGCATAAGTAATGACTAATACAATATGCTTAGTAGCAATACAGGCTGCTAAAGGAATTTTAAATAACTATTCTCGCTGTTGCAAATGAAGCAATAACTGAGCCACCAAAGTTTAATATATATAACACCTAGAGGAGGAGGTTCTGGAGAACAAAGATTATAGGAGGCCATGCAAGAAGAAAGAAAAGTAGCGGTGAAGGAAAAATCCATTATAGTGCGAGCAATTCATTTGAGGCTGAATATAAGACTTGCGATGATATCAATATATATAAAGAGGATTTAGAATTTATAACTACATAATGACCTTCTTTTCAAATGCTCCAAATACTAAACTAGTAATTCTGATACACAGATAAATCCATTTATTTATTTCTTAAAGGAACAAATCATGGATTACATAGTATTTTATTTTCAAAATTTCTAATATGATGTTTATTATCATACTCTATATGATACCATTAGTATATTTTTTTTGGGTTTGCTCAATTAAAATATTGACACTATTCACAATTAGAGAGAATCTTTAAATTCTTCTCAAAATATACTCTTTAAGAAAAAATATAGTGTGGGGTCTTATTTGATTTGTTTTAATGAGTACTTTACTAATATAAAATCGTTATGATTTTTACTAATATATAATGAAAGATACTCAAGGTCAAAAAAGTGCACATAATCAAAACAAGAAAACTAAAAAAAAATACAGAGGGAGTATCATATAACTAATATTGTAAGTTGAGTTAAGAAGCCAGTTTGTGAAGTGGCAACATATGACATCCTTATTTGACATTATTTATCATGCCATCTACGATGCCAAATAAGTGATAGTGACACCTTATTTCTCAATTACAGGATTGAGAATTTTGAATTTGTATCCAAGATAACGTGCACATCTTTCAAGTTGTATAGATCGTCTATTACCCTGTATTCTACTATAATTTTCGCATAGATTACGAAGCTAAAACTGTTCTAGTAGTAAGAATTGTACTTTTTGGGGGTTCAATTCCAACTAGGTCGACTTTGGAGGAGGGGATCCCCTTACCTTTCCCTCTACTCCATGTAAAGGTTCTAATTTGATACAACATTTCAATTTCATCTTATCCACCTAAAAAATCGCTTATTGCAATATACTTTCCTAATTAAATGAAGGAATTTTTGTTGTTCTTTCATTCTTTGGGTGTTGATATGTTTATCGTTTAAACCCTAGACATTGTATACCGAGAATCAGGGGCGGATTTATTATGGGTTCACTGGGTTCAGGTGAACCCGATGATTTTTGGAAAAAAATTACCCGTTTTTTTTTTCTAAATTAAAAATATTTTAGATATTAGTTATATTCTATATACGTGTAAGGTAAGACATGAAAGAAGCTTGTCTCCCAGTAGTTTTGTATAGGTCTGGGTTTCGAAACCTCGGACAACTTTTTTTTTTTTTTTTTTTTTTTTTCCTAAGCCTCCTCATTTCTTTTCCCCCACAACCTAGCCAACATTTTTCGTTTTTCTCCCAAACAAAGCCAAAACCCTAACTAGTAAGTAGTAACTCCCTAGTAACGAGCCAAAGCCAGATCTGACCATCGACGGCCCACGGCCAGTCGGCCACCGTGACGGCGTGACACCGTCTCTTCCGTCTTTCCCACAGCGACGGCGAACCAGCCGGCAGCAAGCCATCAACCTTTCCGAATTCCGGCCGTTTGAAAATTGAAAGGTAAAGCCCAAACCCAATTCTCCAATTTTAAATATGAATTTTACTGTTTCAGATTTTAGTCTTTTACCCATTAGATGATTAAAATATGTAATTGTAGTTATGTAATTTTGTTAATCATTTAAATGTTGATTGTTGTCTTGTTGAATAATGAATACTTGAACGAATGAATGTGGAATGTTGAATGAATGAATGTGGACTTTGGAGTTTGGATTGTGATTTGTGAATGTTGAATAAATTTTCAATGAATGAATGTATTGTGGATGAATGAATGATTAATGTGATTGAACTTTGTAGTGTTTAGACTCATGGAGTTGAAATTTCTTGCTTGTGTTATTGTGTAGATTGTATTGTGACTATGATCATTTAATTTCTTTTGTTAGAGAGGAACCCTTTTTTAATATGGAGGGGAAAAGAAAGGGTGCATAGAGATGAACTTCTATGCATATCACTAATTTTAAGAATTTTACATTAATTTCCAGGTCTGACCTTGAACAATTATACAAGTGCACTCTTGCAACAAAGAGATTGAATATTAAACATCATGGTAAGTTCTCATTGCAAGGTCCTTTTGTTGTTTGGTTTTTAGGGGGCGTTTGGTATGATTAAAGGAAACCGAATGGAAAGGATTTGGATAAGGAGAGGAAATGGAAATAATAGTTGTTACCTTTAATAGTTGTTTGGTATCCTGGTGGAATGGGAACAATGGAGAGGTTTATGATTGAGGAAGGAAACTTGATTTGTTTCCACTAGTTTGATATAGGGTAACAAATGGGGGGATTGTGTTTCCCTCCGAAAACGGTATTTGTTACTTAACACTCATACCAGACAATTAGAAATGAAAACGCTTATTGGTATCCGTTTCCTACATCAAGTTTTTCTATACCAAACACCCTCTTAGTATTATTAGAATTCAGCTGTTAACCTATTGCTGGTACACCTAGGGGTGTAATTGAAGTAAGAGTTTATGATTTAATAGACAACATCAGTCATTATTTGTACTTTGATAGAAGAATTAATGGGCGATCGACTAGCGTGCTGTACATGTGCTTGCTTGGGTCTGTGGTTGTTCACTTGTTCTCTGTGTCTATGTTTGTTATTGCTGACAATATATTTTGCTCTCTGTTGAAGTCGAGTCGAAAAGAAACAGTTTTAGATCTTGCTAAGTTTGTTGACAAGGGGGTCCAAGTCAAGCTTACCGGTGGAAGACAAGGTTTTCTTTCTGCCTTATGTTTCTCTAATGCAATTTCTTCTTTTCATTTTGTGGTGCAATAGTATATTTCATCAGTACTCAATTTCTATATAAACCTATTGAAATGCGGTGCTTGTCATTGGATTATTAAGAGATCGTATTTTTATCTGATAGAAAATATATTTAGGATAATATGTTGTCACATAACTCAGATATATTTTGTATAGTTTGATTATTATCTCGCCAGGATTCCTAACATAGTTAGGAATAGTACTATGTGACTATATTTGATCAAAGCAATCACTCCAAAGTTAAGGAGCTTTATACAATTTAACATGGTATCACTCCAAAGTTAAGGAGTTTTATACAATTTAATATGGTATTAGAGCTTAGGTAAATCCCTAACCACCACAATCCTTTTTCCCGATCCGCCCAGAAAACCATGCCCACCATGTGAAGTGTCTGGTATCATAGTGTATTTTTTACTTGTGAACTTAACCTTGTTCTTTGATCACCACGTGTTAAGGAAAATGTAATGATTACAAGGAAAGCAACAACTCAGATAGAGAGAAATGGAACCCTAAAAGTTCATAATATTGGATAATGGAATTTAGATGAACAATCGAACATAGAATGGTCAAGCAGTGACCATTAATTTGAGTTCTACTGCAAAGAGTTTAACATAATAAAAATTGAAAATTAGCTGCTTCTTATGCCTTATGCATTCATGCGCACCATTCCTATAAGAAAGCCGGGGTTGGCATTTCACTGCTCTTCTTTTTGCCCTATATACCTGCATGTTAGACAAGATCTCTGGTTCTCGGATCACTTGGTATTAATGCACTTGCTACTTTTGATGTCATTGTTCCACTTGTTTAAATCTAATGAGTGGCATTACATGGTCTAACCTTATTGTTGTGAGGGAATGTTCAAATACATTAAGGTCCAGGTATCTCATTTATGTTTTTGGAGGTTTTCGTGCTGCACGTGCAGTGCAGTCAAAACATATGAACTTCTGAAGAGGTATGAGGGAAGATAGTATCTTTTGTGATGCCATATTTGAGTTCCCTCCACAAGTTTATATTGCTTTGCAATATGAAATAAGTGTAGAATTTATAACTAAGAGATAAAAAGAAGTAAATGATAGTGAAAGAAATGATATTGCAAATTGTATTTTCCACTAATCAAATTGTATTTTCCATAGTCCCCAAACTTCAAAATACAATTATTTTGATATATTTGGCACCTGACTTGATTATTAGCCTTGTTCCTTACCGTTTTTATGTTTTATGTTTATAGTGACTGGGACGCTAAAGGGATATGACCAATTGTTGAACCTTGTGCTGGATGAAGCCATTGAATATCTGAGAGGTATGAAATTCACTGCTGATTATGTTAAGTTCTGGTCTTGCTGTGATGTATTTTTAGATAGTACGAGTCCTTGTCTCTCGTTTACTTACAAAATAAATTGCATTTTCTATGCTAGTTCTGCCTTCTGGTGATTTTTCTAGATTTTAGCAGAAAAGATTAATTTAGTTACTTTCTGATGGATGCTATCTTGGCTATAATTTATAAGGTGCATGTATATTCAAGTCCACTATGGGCCTATGTTTTCTTGAAACTAGACCGCACAGGGGCACTGCTTTAAAACTTGTGATGGCTTTTTTTTTTCACCATGTAGATTTGTATCTGTGTCAAATTTTCGTTTAATGCTGGTCCTCACATTGTTGATGTCGGAAAATTGTACCTTCTTTGGCCCGTAACTGTGGCTTCCTTTTTCATGGTGTTAAAAGTTGAAACACGACGGAATGACCTCTTTTTCTCAGATTGATTAAGTGAATTTATCTGTTATGAGTTTCTTTTAGGGAAGTCCAATTTCAATCCCAATTTTTCATCAACAAATCAAGTGACTAATTAACTGTTGTATGTGTAAGTTTTTATAATACTTTTTTTTTACACTTTTTTAACCTTTTCACCACCAATACAAGACCACCACCACCACCACTACCACCCACTAACCCTTTGACCAGCCACCTACCAAACCACCATCACCCAACTCACCAACTAAACCCACCTTATCACCACTGAAACCCACCCACTTGCCCCACCTTCACGCACTTAAAGAAACCCACTGTAAAAAGCCCCACCAATCCGTCTTCCTAACCACCGCCAGAATCATTTGCAGGTTGAGATAAAAAATGGTGGCCATAGTGGTTTTGTGGTGGTGGTTGTGTTGTGGTGGGGGTTGTGGAGGGGAAGGAGAAGGCAAGAGAAAGAAGTGGAGAGAGAGAAGCAGGGTAGTGCGTGGGGTTTTTTTTGTTGTTTTAAAATAAAAAGCAAATTTGTAAATAAAATTAAAAAGAACATTTAAAATGCAAAATAAAATTATACCTGATGTTGTAGGTAGCAACTGGAGCTAATCTAGCACAAGATGATGTGGATACAAACTTCACTTATTAAGGAATAATCCAAGGTTAATTTACATTAGGAAGATAGCTAAAAGGTTAGCTTATCTATGGCAATTTTTCCATTTCATTAATATGGATTCCTTATTGTTGAGTCTGAAGCTGCTAGGGTAGTTGGCCTGTTCCTGATGGGCAGAGGTGGGGGGTGTTAGGAAAAAAGGGTAGTATTGAGAATTTGCAAGGTAGTTATAGAGGCTATTTCATCTGCCTCATGAAGTTGCCTCAGTTCTGACATAAGCATATCTATGAACTGTGTTCCCCATTGCTTGTTTACCAAAATGAACTAGTTTGGTGAACTCCTGAATCAAAGAAGCTTTCTTGATCTGCTTACTGGTCTGCATCTCCTCCGAGGAGAATCTATGTTGCTCTGTACTGAATTCAGTTTCTCTTGTAAGCAGCTGGTTTCCATGTAATTCATGTCCTTAAGATGATGTCTCCTCCTAGTTACATGTTCCTTCTGCACAAAAATGGTAGCAAATACACTGTGATGCCTAAGTTACATGGAAACATTAGATCATAAAAAGGGGCCAGAGGGCTATAAATTGGCTGCTAGAAAGTATATCTTCTAATTATGTGTGATTATGTTGTTAATTATCAGAACATCGACCCCTACTTGAATACTTCACATCAGTTTTAAAATGATTAGTACAGATCCTCAAAGTTATAGTCTTCTCTACCCCCCCCCCCCCTAGAGCATGTACAATGGATTGGTTGGTCTTGGTTGGTCTTTGAGTTTGCTCTTTCTCTCTCTCCTCCTTCTTACACCTCACATCCCACTAAAACTCCCACCAACTCATCTTTTTTTTCTCACAATGGTTTGGTTGGTCTTACTTGGTTTTTCTATTTCTCTCTCCTACTTTTACCAAACCCCACCATTACCATTGAGCATTAAAAGTAAAGAGTTTTGTCCGGGAGAACTCTTATTACTCGTATCCGGAGCCACAGTAAAAATTGCTAAATCAACTGCTCCTCCAGAGAAGAAGCAGGAAGCGGTTCGAAAGAGTCCTGTTTATGAACTCACTCCCTAATTTTCTCCCAGCCTAGTTCCATATGGTCTAGAAATCAAGACCAACCAATCCAAAGAGCCAAGTGCCCCAATGATAAAACTAAGTAAAGCTAGTTTTACTATTTGCTAGACCAACCTAAAACCAATCCATTGTACATGCTCTTATACTACATTGTACACATCCCTCCCTTCCCACATCTTTTCTCTTGCAGATTTTTTTATCATTTGTTTCTTAACTACGTGATGGGTGGCTTGGCTGCATTGGACTTGCAAATCCATTGTGAACTTGTATTCATGAGCCTCATGGTTGCATCATAAACATTTGTAACTGTGAGAGGAAGGTGTTAATTTTCTCTGAAGTCTGCTACGCTCTTACTTGGGGTTGGTAATCTTTTGTTAAGACTTTGAGCCCCTTCCTTTGACCTCGTGAGGTTCTTTTTTTTCTTATTAGGGAAGATAAATGGTCCGAAGACCAACCCCTGCTAGGTTTACTAGCGTGCCTGAGGCTGGGTACAAGTCTAAGAAGACAACAGGGCCCACTATCACCATAAGGTAATTCCCCGACATATTGTTGGGATGAGAATTCAAACCTTGGGCAGTGCCCTGGAATTCGGGGTGGTATCCCACTGAGCTACCACCTCTCCCTCCCTCGGGAGAGTCTATAGTTGGCGGGGGGAGTAATGATATGTTTCTTAGAACATATGGTGACATAATTGATAGCTTGTATTTTATGATTCAATTCCATAAACTTCATGAGATGTATAACTCAGGTAAAATGTGGCTGCAGATGCTGATGACCCGCTGAAGACTACGGACCAGACCAGGAGCCTTGGCTTAATTGTATGTTCCTTGTGCACCTCTGGTTATTTATACCGGATTTCAATAATTGTGTATTTTCATGTTAGGATTTTCTTCTCTAGGTGTAGAGACATAATTGGTATAGTTTTAAGAGCATCAAATTTTACAAAATGATACACGAGGAACCACATACCTCAGTTTAATCTGAAGGCTCAAACAGATGTCACTTGATTTTATTGATTAATATTTTCTTGTTAGGAACCACATGGCCACCGAGGGGTTGTGGGAGGGGGGGGGGGGGATGGATAAAGGGACCCCCAATCCCAAGTGCTCTCATCTAGGGGGCTGCACCGGTCTGGGACTGTTGGACCGGAATCTGGAAAATCTTTGGACTGGAATTCCGGTCCGGTACGGTTTTGGACCTGTTGGACCAGAATTTGCATTTTATTTATATAATTTTTTTTTTTGTTTAGATTTAAACATATTTATAAATTAAATACATTAAAATATAATAATTCTAACAACAATAATCCTAAAGGCAATAAAGAGTAGGTTTTTAGCTTTCTAACTTTCTAATGTTTAAACTTTAAACTTTTTTGACCTCAAAACTCTTTTATTACTTAAAAAAGAATTCCGGTCCACCGGTTCGGACCGGAATTTCCCGGGTTTGGACCGGACCGGACCGGAAACCTAGAATCGTGTATTTCTGTAGATCGAGGATTGGACCGAAATCTTCGGTCCAGTCCAAATTCCGGTCCGATCCTGGTTTTTGCACAATCCCACTCTCAGCCATGTAGCATGGGACGAATTCTGAAGCGGAGGAACCTTAGATTACAGCAATTTTGAGCTTCATTAGCACAAGAACAGCATGAGGTTTATGGACCCTGAAACTTTGGGTCTTAGAAGTTTTCGTGCTTCATAAGCTCTCAGTTGAGAGGAATAATTGAGCCCCTGTAATTTCCAATTAAGCCGACCTTTGTTGGTAGATGTCACTTGGTTATAAAAGATGTCAAATTGTTGAAGAAAATGGATTGCCTGTTTAAATCAGTGTAACGAAGTTGGTGACTTGCTTCAGCAGCAGTATCCTGAGATAAGAGTAGAAGACATTGATTACCACACTACTCATTCTATATGATTCAGTTGTATGATTCAGTCTGTAGTTGAATTATGGATTGATGTGAAGTTTGTGCACTATTGTTGCAGGTTTGTAGAGGAACAGCTGTGATGCTTGTTTCCCCCACTGATGGCACTGACGAGATCGCAAACCCTTTCGTCCAGCCAGACGGTGCCTAGATTTTGTTTGGTAGTAATGATTTTCTAAATGTAATTCTTGTTTTCCTCAAATATATTTGGTGTACCAAAAAGTAGCCGAGTTCTTCATGAACCCACCCTTCTTTTGGCGAAGAGATCATGTAAAATGCTACACAAGTGTTTTGAATTGCTAGAGAATGATTGTGCAGGTCACGACTATTAATAGCTACTGAGTTCTTTTTTTTCTTTTCTTTCGAGCATTGACATTTGACAGTGGAGAGGTGTGTGAAACGAGGGGGAATAAAACGCTAATAGTTAGTGAGCATGTTGCCCACTAACCTATGTTATTCAGATACGGATTGAGTGTCTACTCGGATACGGGTGTCTAAGTGTTCGATTCGGTTATTTTGTAGAAAAAAGTCAAGTTTTTAGTTTAAACTGAAGTATCCAAGTATCGTGTCGAACACGACATGACACCCTGTTTTTGAGGTAAATGAAGGTGTTGGAGTAACACTGTCACTAACAACAATTTTACATTTTTTTTTTCTTTTCGAAAAGTTACTTTTTTTTGTTAAAAAAGAATTTCTTGATTGAAAAGACAATTTTTTGTCGAAAAGTAAACATGTGATCTCATAAAGGAAAAGTTACATTGATTAGTATGTCTCATTCAACATTTTCTCCAAAAAGTATAATTGGTTATTTATAAGAATTCAATATTGTGTGTTCAAAATAATAATTATTGATAAATCAATCCTTATTTGTGTGTTTAACCCGTATTTATATATGTAAACAATGAAATTATTCTGAACATCTCCAAAACAATCAACCTAATCTCTGAAGTATATTTTGTTCACCTTTTTTTATGGTTAGAAATTTTTTCTACCTTATTAAGATCTAAAATGCGATAGCCAAAATTCCTCTAATAATCCGTCTATGGTAGATATAATTCCTCATGTCATAATGTTTCTGACGATCAAAACATCTTAAAATAAACGCTAAATCAACATCAGGAGTAACATCCACTGTGCAAACAAGTAAAATTTTCAATTAATCAAGTTAAATTAAGTAGAGAAAACTCTTAAGAGAATTATTAAGCAAAAACTTACAGTAGAAATTTTTGCAAATGCAGACTACAAATAATAAATCACCATAAAGAGTAACATCCACTATGCAAACAAGTAAAATTTTCAATTAATCAAGTTAAATTAAGTTGAGAAAACTGAAATGTAAAGAAAAACTTTACAGATGAAATGTTTGCAAATACAAACAATAATGTCTGAAATCAATATACTATAGACGACATTAGCAAGTAGATGAATAGAGACTAAATTTGAACCTCAAATGCTCGAAACCAGGAAGATTTGCAATTTTAATGATTGACACATGAATCAAGTCACATCAAGCGATTGAATTCAATTACGATGACTGATAAATGAAAATAAAAAATAGCAGTAGCGATTCTTTCTTAACGATATTCGCTTCCTTCACTTTTTGCGCGACAAACTGAAGTAAGAGATTAAGCAAAAAACTCAAAGATTGCAAGAAAAGTACGAATGATAGAAATGTAGAGTTAGATCAGAGCATAATCGCACAGAAATTCACCATTTTCGTCACGAACTATCAGAGAGTTAACTTGTTAGCTAAGTTTAAGAGAAGAAATTTTTGAATATGAAGTGTGAGAAAATGGTAAAATTAAGAGTACTCCCAATGGTTGCCCTCCTTGTGGGTTATAAGGAGAGAGTGTGTAAAATATTATTAGTTTATTGGGAGAGAAAAAAAAGTTGGGCAAAAAATTGATGCCCAACTCTTCATGATGGACCAAGAAAGAGAGGAGCAAAGAAGGAATTGGAGGAAAGAGAAAATATGGTGGGGTAGATGGAAGAGTGAGAAAGTAATATAATAATCAATGACCCCAAAGTATAGGGCAACCATTGGTTGTGCTCTAAGTAGCGTAATACTCCATCCGTTTCCTAAAGATCTTCCCTCTTTTCGTTTAAGGGTGTTTCCAAAAGAACTTCCCTCTTTTACTTTATTCCTTATTTGGCAAAACAAATTTCCCTATTTACCCTCTCATGTCACTATCATATGATCCACCATTACATTATTAATTCAATTTTACTCCTTTTTCTCTCCTACTTCAACCCCTTTTTATTTGTTTATTTATCTTAAATCCTTTCTCTCTCCTACTTTACTCACACCATGCCCCACACAATTTGATTTTCCTTGGTATCTGTAGGAACAGTAAGTGGGAAGATCTTTAGGAAACGGAGGGAGTACTCCGTATATAAAAAGACCGCCAAAATAGAGAAGGGTGCAAAATGCGTGGGTGGTGGGTAAATATGTAAACTCACATTAAGTGATTGAATTTGGGTTTTGGGTTGTGTCATGTAGAGCTGTCAAAAAATGATCTGATTTGATAACCCGACCTGAACCTGTAATGATCTGTAACTGACTTGCACCCGAAATTTTGGTAAAACAGGTCACCTGTAACCTGACTTGTACTCGACCTGATAATAACTGATAACTGTTCTTGACCCACGACTTAATGACCTGAACCTGAACCGACACCCGACCAAAAAAGACCGATAACTGAAGTGATGCGACCTGACAACTTCCTGAACCTGATTAGACACCCAACCTGATTTGAACCTGAAACCAATCATAACTCGATACAACCTGCTGTACCGACCCGTTGCAACCTATTACCTGATTTTACCAAACATGTTGCAACCTGTTACCTGATTTTTGATCCGACCTGTTACAACATGGTACCCGATTTTACCCGACCTAATGGTTGTTGATAATTCGACTTTTCATTAACCTCTCCATTTAGCAACAAAAATCATAAACATAAGTTACCTTTATCTACATAACCCGAAGTCCCTAATAAAGTAAAACATGTTTATTAAAATTTATCTGATGCTTAACATTTTATCATTTTAATATAATAAATTTGAACAAATAGCATTAATAAAATTATAACATATTGATATCCTAAATTTGCAGTAAAAAAAAAATAATCGTAACTTTTTTTGATCATGTAATATTTTAAAGTCCTTTAATTATTTAAGAATTTATATTGTCGAATTTGTTTATGGGAAAATACTATATCGATACTCACAACGAATGCTTTAGATTTCTCATAAACTAATTAGGAGTATATTGATCCCTTGTTAGGATATTTTTTAAATTTCCCTTAATTAGTTGCCTTTGAAATATGTTATGAAATATATAGAACCATACATATAGAACCATAGATATTACGCAACTAATAAAACTGTTCCTTCAACCTTCCATTATATAACTGTATATTACATGAAAAGAGGATCAAAATAGTTTATGTTACACATTAAAAATATAGTGAATAAGGAAGTCAAAGGTTGGCAAAGCTGTAAAACCAACTCTTTACCCCCAATCAAAGGCTAAGACAAAGGTGCCACGATATATACATAGCAAAAGATTATCTAAGGGTTCATCAACTAAAATATGAACATGTTGGCAGTAGCATCAACTCAGTACTCCCTACTCCTAAATTTGCCCTCAAAAAGCAGCACCACAGAAAACCAGCAATGCAGCAAGCATCAACATGTCTGAACAACAGCAGTAGGATAAATGAAAATCTGAACAACGAAATAAAAAAAAAAGGAAAAAGAGGAGAAAATCATAGAATTAAAATACTGAATATATTTATAATAAAAAAAAGTTACATCACTTACAAGGATTACTCATGAAGACACTCAGTTTCCTCAAAAGTCAAAGATGAAGGTTCAATGTCAACTTCATAATTTACATTCTCTTCTTTGTCATAACCATTCAACCAATTTTTAGAAGTAACCAAAGCCTCAACATGTTCATCCGAGAGACAACTTCTCCACTTGTTCAAGATTCGACCACCCATACTAAAAGATGATTCAGAAGCAACTGAAGATATAGGAATGGCCAATATATTTTCGCCATTCTAGAGAGATTGGATAACATACAGATGCTCTTTCAATAATTGAGGATATCAAACTCTTCATGTGGAAAATTAGGCCTTAGTGGCGAACTGAGATAGACATCCACTTCAGATGGAGTAGCCAACTCTACTTTGAGCTACATTTGCATTAAAATTCTACTTTCAAGATGATAGGAAAATTCGACTTAAAAAAGAAAAATAGTGAAAATAATAAACCTTGTATATGTTGCTGGTCTTAAATGGTCCACGAGGCACAAGAGGCGGAAGCGATGTTGGTGTACTTGTTTGTTATGATGAAGATGTATCACAACGTGTTATAGATTTAGCATAGAAATTGTACATCTCAACAAATTCGGAAAGCACAGCTTGTGCCTTAGTACCACTTGTATCATCAGTGTATATTGTAGAATACAAACTCTTCACCAAATCATACTTGTAACGAGGGTCAAAAATCACAGCAAAGGATAAGATCAAAGAATAGTCCCCCCAATATTTATCAAACTTTTTTTGCATCTCAGGTGTCATTTTACATACCATAGCATCGATATCAATATGAGCATCACATACAAGCTTTTCAATACTCAAAATATTAGCAAAATAATGATTGGATGTAGGATTCTCGGAGCCAGAGAAAAGTTTTGTAATCTCAGAGAATGGCTCAAGAAAATCACATATTGCCTCAACATGTTGCCACTCAAGCGCTGATATACCAAACTCATAGTTACTCTCTCTTTTGGCAAACATATCTAAAGGTTCTTTAGCTAACAATGCTCTTTGAAGCACTAAAAAAAGTAGAATTCCACCTAGTGGACACATCTTTTTTGAGCTTCAACTTGAAATCAGAATTAGTAGCCACAACACATTGTTTAAATTTGATTTTTCTACCTTCTGAATGTGTAATATACTCCACACAACCACGAACCTTTCTAATTAACTCATCAATAACACTCAAGCCATGTAAAATCCATATTAGTAGCATTGTCTACCGTAATTGTAAAAACTTTTCTTTCAATACCCCACTCTCTAATCAAAGCTTGAACAAACTCATAAGTATCATTACCAGTGTGGGGAGGTTCAAAATGTTGAAAATTCAGAACTTTTGAACGCAATTTCCAGCTACTGTCTACATAATGGGCAATAAGAACCAGATATCCATTTATAGTACATGCTTGCCACAAATCACAAGTCAAACAAATTATAGAATTTAAAGCTCCTAACGTGTCAAACAATTGTTTCTTTAAACCATTATACTCTGCCATGCACCACTTAGTCATAGTATTTCTACTAACAGTTTTGACCATGGGGTTCATATAAGCATGCAATTTTCTAGTCCTTTCATGCTCAACCATACTCAATGCATATCCATGACATAATATAGATTCAGCAAATAATTTCATATAAGTTTTTTGATCAAAATTAGAACCAGCAAGCACATTAGGATTCTTGGCCATGTGCTCAGAGTAAGACGAACAATTAGTGTAATGTCTTTTAGCATTAGAAGTACCAAAACGACTATCATACTTATATGTTTGTGTTTTGCAATACTTACATTTTGCAATCAAACCTTCTGGTAAGGTAAAGAAATCATAGTGATCCCAAACCGGCAAAGTACGTCGTTCCCTTTTGGAAGAAGCTTTCTTTTGACTTGGAGATGCAACATCAATTGTAGGATCACCAACCATATCAGACGCTTGATCATCATTACCATCAATTCCTTCAAAAAAATAACGTATAATTACACAAAAAAAAAAGAAATATAAAATTTGTAAGAAAAATTAATCATTACCTATCTCATATTCATTATCAAATCCATGTGGTACTTCTTGATTGTCCATGGTCTAGCAAGAATAAAGGAGAGAATGTAGGATGTTATTTCCCTAGGAACACTACAAGAGGGGGGTGAATTGTAGGTGTAGAAATAAACGTAACTTTTTGCGGAAATTAAAACTTAAACGAATAAACAAGCTAAAGGAACACAAGGGATTTTTACGAGGAAAAACTTCTTGGGCCCAACAAGAAGAAACAACCTCGACCACTAGGGATTTTAAACTCAACACTTTCACTAATTAGGCCAAACAACTCTGTTACAACCTAATTCTAACTCGAGCCACACCTTGAGTTCCTAAACTCAAGTTCCTGAGCCACTGTTCCCTTAACAGCAGTTCCTCTCAACTTCACTCGAAGTTTTCTCACACATACAAGCTTCACTCAAAGCCTTTCTCTTACAGAACTTCACTCAAAGTTCCCTTACCCCAAAAACAAAATACAATTGATCGAAATAAGCTTAGTGGAATTAGAGTAAGAAGGCAAAGAACAAATGGCTATTATGAGAGAATGAAGGCACTGACACTTAATAAGTTAAACTCACTTAATTACTTAGTCAGACACATTTGGAACTTATCTAGACTTCTATATTATTAGTGTTAATCATGAAGAACGTGGATTAATGTTAGAGTCATCGTTTATCCATTACCCATGATGTTCCTTCCCCTAAGGAACACGTTTTCATCATGTCCCATGATCCCATGAACTATAAATGAACGTGGATAAATGCAGCCATTACTCCTAATAATAGGAGTTCCTTGAGCATTTTCCGAAAATCAGTTTTTATAAACTCTTTTTATCTTTAAATGAATTTTAATCTTTAAGAAAATAATATCTTTAGAATAAAATCTTTCTAACAACCGGATATTTATTTTCTTATTTTCCGAAAAATAAAATCTTTTCCAAAACAGATTTTCTTTTTAAAACTGATTTTATCATTTGAAATTAGAAATAACTAATTTCCTATAATTAGGCATGACTTACTCCATTATCTTTTAACCGTTATACTAATACACGCCTAAGTCTAGTTCCTTTATTATTCAGTTCCTTTAACATATTTGCTAAGTGCCACTTGTTTGTTCCTTACAAAGGAACAAACGCTCATTCTCAAATTACTGACAGTTCCTTACCATTCTTTCTTTTTCCTTTACATTGGAACTAGAAAATAAAACGCCTAGCTTCTATTATTCTTGATCCAATGCTTGCTCCAGTATCAACATAGAAACTTCTTTACTTAGCCTTTGAAATCCTCTCTTGACTTCTTCATTGACTTGTATTCTCCCAGTTCCTTGCATTGATACCTTAAATACCATACACTTAAATAATTATTAGTTCACTACTTAGTTTGTTCCTTTGTTTCTTTGTCATTATCAAAACTAGGGTTCAACAATTTCCCCCTTTTTGATGATGACAACAAAGGTACAAACTAAGGAAAATAACAAATAATATAAGTGAATGAAAATAAAAACATAAAGAAGAAAATGAAAAATAAAACACAATTATGTAGTAACTGAAGTTTTGATTTTTATTTACCTTAACCTATTTTCGATTTTTCATTTACCTTATTCAATTTTTTTTAATTTTTTCAAATTTTATTTTTTTTAAGTTTATGTACAGTTTGTTCCTTAAATCCTTTTCCCCCTTTGTCATCCTCAAAAAGAATAGACTCTGCATGAATTGATGAATTGATTTAACACCTTAAGACCAATATGCAAGCACCATTAGTGGTTAAGTTAGAAAATCAAAGAGTAAACTTGCTCAAACATCAATCACATAATACTAGCCATTCCAAGGAAGAAATTATGCAAATCATTTAGAAACATAGACAATATAGCAAAAGTCATTGATTATATAGCACTTGTTCCATAACAAAAAAAAGAAAGAAAAGAAAAAGGAAGAAACAAAAGTTGTGTTCCTTGATGAAAGAAACAGGAACAAAACAACAATAAAAGAAACTAAGAAAGGGAAGGGGAATGGTGTTCCTCAACATTACTTTTTCAACCACATCCTCCAATTTTTCATCACCACCCCATGATTAGTCAACCTGTTCCTTCAGCTCCTCCAAGGCAGCCATAGATCCATCTTCTTTTGCTGCGCAACCACGGTATCACTCAATTCTTCATAAGACTTATCATAGTATCAGTTTTGGCATCCAAAGTCCAATGAAGATGATTGTAAAATTTTATCATATGTTGTGCAGGAAGGCAGACTTCATTAACCCAGTTAGTATCATCCGGATTTTCCTGTTCCTTACCCTTGGAACTAGAGGCAGATGGGGGATGTTGTGAAGGAACTGGAGAGGTTTGAGTGGAAGGCTCATCTGTTCCAGGAATGGAAACAGAAGGTGAAGGGTGATAAATGGGAGGAAGAAATGGTGGTGTGGGTGGAAGAGTTGTGGAGGTGGAAGCAAAAGGATTTGGGCCTTTTATTTCATCCTTCAACTGCTCAAAACTGAAGGAACAGAGAAGGACGAAGGTGAAATGGAGGGTAATTTTGTGAAAGGAACAGAGAGTTTGGGAGATGGTGGGAGAGTAGGTTCCTTGAGAGTAGAGGGTACCTGTTCCTCATTATCCGAAAGGACTAATGGAGAGTCGTCGTTGGAAGGAACAAGAAACGGAGCAATTTTTCGACGAGTGCTCTTTCTCACTCTCAAGGAACAGAGGGTTTAGGCTTAGTGGCAATGTGTTTGCGCCTCTTAGGTTTCGGTTCCTCCGGCTTAGGAACAGGGTTATCCAAGATTACATCATTATCTTCTTCTAAGTCAGTTTGGGCAGTTTTCTTTTTCCTGAGGAACTGGAAGCCATTCTTCCTTGAATGAGAACACCTTCTTGGACAGACAAACCAAGTCCATTTAGGGTCTTCTCATTCAAGATGTTCCCTTGTTTGATACCTATGGTGGTCCAACCGTAAGTCTTACTTCAAAATGATGAAGTAAGGAAGTTATCAAGGCACCGTACCAATACACAATTTTCTCAATCAGTGGGTTAAGTGTTGAATGAAGAGGGAAGGGAAATTGATTTGTATGTGGTGGTCCAAGCAAAACATGTAACACATATCCAAGAGACCCACTTCATTCCTCTTTTCAGTTCGAGGAATGAGTGCTCTCCAAACCAAGTTAAACAGTACTTTGTGAAGGGGAGAGAGTAGGTTATGGTTAAGTTTGTTTTGGCCAGCTGTTCCTCCAAAATATTCTAAGATTTTGTCTTGAGGAAAATTCGGAAAGGAAACAGTTCCTTTCCTTTTAAAATACAAATCAGTTCCTTTGCAAGGAACTTCCCATACTTTGCTTAAAGTTGCTTGATTAAACCTTATTTTCTTTCCTCTAACTCAGTTGTGCAAGTTCCATTAGTATTAACAAAATTTGCACAAATTCATCCATGCTAGAGGAACAAGAGCATTATTAAAGGCGAATTCAAACAAGAATTCCATGCCTTGTTCCTTTAGAATGGAGGTTAATTCTAGAAATTCAATTTTATTGCCCATTCTAAATCGACGCAAAACCCAAACATACCTAGATTCACTTCGTTCGACCCTTTTCTTGGAAGACGAAGAAACAGTTCCTTTGGAAGGAACAGGTGCAGTTTCTTCTTCTTCCCCCTGAGATTGTTCCGGGGTTTCTTCTTCATCGTCTTCCCCAATCAATTTTCTTCTCATGCTCCTTCTAGGAGATTCTAATTGCTGTTCCTCTATGGGGTTTTCTTGAATTATGTCGGTTTCAAGGGTTTTAGTTGGAGATGAAGAAATTTCCATTTTTGAAGTGTCGGTTGTTTTTGGTGTTGGAAAAGGTGAGTTTCTTGAAGTTTTTGCCATGATTTGTGAAGGTTTGGAGGTTTTTATGGAGTATCAAAGGGTGTGATGAGGTTTCGGTTTGGTGAAGATGAAGGTTTAGAGGAACACGGTTTCTTAGATGAATTAAGAAGGAAGTTTTGCATGTAATAGTAATTATGCACGCGGGAAAGAAATAAAGCAAAAAAATAAAAATAAAAATAAAAGAAAGAAAGAAAGATAAAAAGAACCAAGATTTAATTAAACTGGTTCCCCTTATTTTGGATTTTTTCGGATTTTTCGGATTTTTATGAATTTTAATTTTTAAAGAAAAAATGCTAAGGAACTTGTGCTATAGGAACAACTAATGCTACATATCAATTCCTTCATATATGCATGTTTCTTGACCTTAGGAACAGTAAGGGGAGTATTATGTGACATTTGTGAGTTGTTTGTTTCTTTGACTTCATGTTTATGTTTTGCAACATTCCAATTTGCAATGGTCTTAGGCAATTAAACACAATTATTTTTAGCACACAAAGTCACTCAAATTGATTCAAACATGGGGGAATTGACATAGGAACAATCACTTAATTTTTATTAACCTAACTCAAGCCTTAATTTTTCATATCTATCTCTGTAAAGGCTTAGTTAGGATATCAGCAATCTGATAATCAGTTTGACAAAACTCAAGTTTAATCAAACCTTTTTCAACATTTTCTCTTAAAAAGTGATGTCTAATATGTATATGCTTTACTCTAGAATGATGCACTGGATCTTTAGATATACTATAGCACTTGTATTGTCACAATAAATAGGAACACATTCAAAGTTTATTCCATAGTCACTAAGTTGTTGTTTTATCCAAAGCATTTGAGAGCAACATGCAGCAGCAGCTACATATTCTGCTTCAGCAGTGGATAAAGCAACTGTGTTTTGTTTCTTGGTACTCCAAGAAACTAAACTATGACCAAGGAATTGTGCCATACCTGAGGTGCTTTTCCTATTACAAGATCTCCAGCATAATCTGCATCTGCATATCCTTTTAGTTCGAATGTATCACTTCTTGGATAGTAGAGTCCAAGATCATCTGTTCCTTTAAGGTATCTAAGAATTCTCTTCACAGCAGTGAGGTGAGACTCCTTTGGATTTGCTTGAAATCTAGCACACAAACCAACACTGAAAGCTATGTCTGGACGACTAGCAGTTAGATACAAAAGTGAACCAATCATTCCTCTATATTTTGTTTGATCAACACTTGTTCCTATGGAGTCTTCATCTAATCTAGTTGAAGTTCCCATAGGAGTGTGATTTATCTTTGAATTTTCGAGGCCATATTTCTTTAATAGTTCCTTTATGTATTTTTGTTGGTGAACAATTATACCTTTTTCAGTTTGTTTGATTTGTAGTCCAAGAAAGAAATTTAACTCACCCATCATACTCATTTCAAATTCATTGCTCATGAGACTTGAGAATTCTTTGCACAATGTTTCATTAGTAGCTCCGAATATGATGTCATCAACATATATTTGAACAAGCAAAATATCAGTTCCTTTAGATTTTAGGAACAAGGTTTTATCAACCTTTCCTCTTTTAAAGTTGTTTTCTAAAAGGAACTTTGATAATCTCTCATACCATGATCTAGGTGCTTGTTTTAACCATAAAGAGCTTTATCAAGCTTGTAGACATGATTTGGGAGATTTATTTTTCAAACCAGGGGGTTGTTCAACATATACATCTTCGTTTAGATAGCCATTTAAAAATGCACACTTAACATCCATTTGATATAATTTGAATCCCATGTAAGCAGCAAATGCAATTAAATTCTAATGGCTTCTAATCTAGCTACAGGAGCAAAGGTTTCTTCATAATCAATTCCTTCTTGTTGGTTATAACCTTTTACTACAAGTCTAGCTTTGTTTCTTACAATGGTTCCATATTCATCTAGTTTGTTTCTAAACACCCATTTTAAGCCAATTACTTTTTGTTGTTTAGATGAAGGAACTAGATGCCATACCTTGTTTCTTTCAAACTCATTTAATTCAGCTTGCATTGCATAATCCAATCAGAGTCAGTTAAGGCTTCTTCATGATTTCTTGGTTCCATCATTGATAGGAACGCATGAAATGCACAAAAGTTCCTTAACTGAGATCTAGTTTGCGTACCTTTGGATATGTCGCTGATTATGAGTTCCACAGGATGTGACTTTTTAATCTCCAAGGTTTTGGTTGAAACTCTCTTATAGGAACATGTTGTTCCTCATGAGTTCCTTGAGTGGATGAGGAACTCTGCTCAGTTGTTCCTCTGTTAGCCTCGGTGGACTCAGTTCCTTCATTTAGAGGAACAGGAGCATCTTCTCCTCCTTGAGGAACAGGAACATCATTCATTATTTTCAATTCCTCGTTCCTTTCCTCTTTCACTTCTTCTTCTTCTTGTGAATCTGTGTTCCTTGACTAGGTTGTGCTAACCCTATCTCATAGTCATCAACCTGTATGCTTGGATTATGTTTGTCAGATTCATCAAAGATTACATGAATGCTTTCTTCAACACACATAGTTCTCTTGTTATATACTCTATAAGCTTTACTATGTGAGGAGTATCCTAAAAATGTTGCTTCATCACTCCTTGCATCAAATTTTCCAAGATTATCTTTTCCATTATTATGCACATAACATTTGCACCAAATGTTCTAAATAGGTGATGTTTGGTTTCTTTCCAAAGTAAAGTTCATAAGGAGTTTTATTAATGATAGGTCTCATCATGGCACGATTAATTATGTGACAAGCAGTATTAACAGCTTCAGCCCAAAAGTTCCTTGGAAGTTCACTAGCAATTAACATGGTTCTAGACATTTCCTCCAAAGTTCTATTTTTCCTTTCTACAACACCATTTTGTTGTGGTGTTCTAGGGGCAGAAAAATTATGATCTAGGCCATTATCTCTGCTTAGGTCATCAAATTTATAATTTTCGAATTCCTTGCCATGATCTGATCTAATGTGCATTATTTTATGTCCACTTAGGTTTTGAACTCTTTTAGCAAAGACAAGGAACTCATCATAAGTTTCATCTTTACTAGAGAGAAAAATAACCCAAGTGTACCTAGAGTAGTCATCTACAATCACAAGTACATACTCTTTCCACTTCTGCTTTGAATTCTCATGGGTCCACATAAGTCCATATGATTAACTCTAATGGTTTAGTGGTACTTACAATCGTTTTAGATTTGAAAGAGGATCTTACTTGTTTACCTCGTGCACATGCATCACAAACTTGATCAATATGAAATTTTATGGATGGTAATCCTAAAACAAGGTCTTTTGATCTAAGTTTCTCAAGTAATGAAAAGCTAGCATGTCCTAGACGCTTGTGCCATAGAAGTGAATCATCTTCAATAACACTAAGACAAGTTAAATTGATTTGAGGAACAAGGTCTAGATCCACAATGTATGTGTTCCCTTTCCTTGTTCCTTCCAAATAACCTTCTTAGTTTTAATGTTGATGATTAAGCATTTTTCTTTATCAAATTTTACAGTATTTCCTTTGTCACAGAATTGAGAAATGCTTAATAGATTATGTTTTAGACCTTCAACTAAAAATACATTTTCAATGGAGTGTAATGGTGACTTACCGACCTTACCCATAGCAACAATGTTACCTTTCTTATTATCACCAAATGTTACACTGCCACCTTCATAGGTTGTGAGTGAGAGAAACTTCGTTTTGTCTCCTGTCATGTGCTTGGAACAACCACTATCGAGATACCAGTGTTGTTCCCCCTCACTCCAACCTGCAAAAATCAACTAGTGTTAGTTGAAGGAACCCCATCTTTCGTGGGTTCCTGTTCTTGACTAGGATTTGTTTTGACAACCCATTTTTTCTTACTTATTGTCACATTTTTCCCAATCATTCAGATTTTAATTGACATTGATTTATGTAATGACCTACCTTGCCACAATACATACAGAATTTCACTAGGTAGATCAACATATTTCTTTGTCTTGTTCCTTTTCTTGTAGTTTTCAAAACCAAGACCTTCCTTCCTTTTGGTCTGTGGTTTCTCAATCCACTTAGGAACTTTCATGATTTTGCCTCTGTTCCTTGCGACAACAGTTCCTTTTTAAGATTACAGATCTGTTCCTTTAAAATAATTTTTCTCTTTATTTATTTTTTAATCTCAGATCTGTATCCTTTCAAAGGGGTTGATCTTATATCAAAGGAACTCAGAACAGGGACAAATTTTCAAGTGTGAAATCTCTAAATTAATTAGATAATTTTCATTTTTAAACTTATAAATTCTTTGATTTTAAGTTTTTATCAAAAAATCAAAAATTCATGTTTCGAACATTGTTCTCATTTTCTTAAGCCATTCTATGTGTTCCTTGCAAACTTTAAGGCTTGTTCCGTTTGTTCACGTTTTTCACGTTCATCTCTACATTCAAGAATTGCATCATAAAGAAGATCATATATTTCAGTCCTAGTTTTACCATCTAGTTCTGACTCAAGTCCATGTTGACTTACCTCAATTTTTTCTTCATCTTCTTTTTCGTCAGTGTTTGCCATGAGGCAAAGGTTTGCTGTTTCTTCAGTTGGTTGTTCCTCTTCTTCTTCCGTCTCTGAATCTCCCCAAGCAGCTATCATAGCTTTGCGCACATTTGCCTTAGAGAAAGGTGCTTTTGATTCTTTGTTCCTTTCAGCAAAGCGTTCCTTGTTCCTTTCTTTGGTTTTGTCATTTTCCCAAAGAGGACATTCCTTGATGAAGTGATCTGTACTTCCACATTTATGACAAGCAGCTTTGTTAGAAAATTTCTTAGTTTTACCTTTGAAGTTTCCATTCTTCATGTTCCTGTACATCTTTCGAAATTTTCGAACCATGAGGGCTGCTTCTTCTTCTTCTGAGTCCGAATCATCTTCATCATCTGCTTTGAGAGCAATTGATTTTGATTTGGAGCTTTCACCATATTCAGTATCAAGGTGAAGCTCATGAGTCATAAGTGACCCTGCCAGCTGTTCTAAGTTGAACTTAGTGAAGTCTTTTGTTTCTTGAAGAGCAGTGACTTTAGCCATCCATCTGTCCTTAGGAAAACTCCTAAGAACCTTTCGAACCTGTTCCTCAGATGAAATAAACTTTCCAAGAGAAGCCAACTCATTTATATGTTAGTAAAACGAGTAAACATGTCTCGGATGCTTTCTTTGGATTTCATGCAGAACAGTTCATATTGATTCATAAGTAAATCAATTTTCGATCTTTTAACTTCATTAGTTCCTTCGTGGGTTACTTCTAGTAAATCCCATATTTGCTTTGCGGATTTGCATCCCATGATCCTATTATGTTCATGGGGTCCAAGTCCACAATGCAATAATTTAATAGCCATGGCATTTACTTCCATTTTTTCAAAATCAGATTTGTCATAATCAGAGAGGAGGTTTAAGAGTTACCTCATTTTTGTCATTTGTAGTTGTGACTTCGAAATCACCAACTTCAATGACTCTCCATACCTGATAGTTTTCAGCCTTGATGAATATCTCCATGCGGTTCTTCCAATAGTTGTAGTACTTCCCATTGAACATAGGAGGCCTTTGAGTGGAATAACCTTCTTCAAGTTTCTCGGTGGTATTCATTGTTCCTTGGATCTTTTTCTCAATAGGGTTTCCTATCTTACGTGAGTTCTAGCTCTGATACCAATTGTTATTTCCCTAGGAACACTACAAGAGGGGGGTGAATTGTAGGTGTAGAAATAAACGTAACTTTTTGCGGAAATTAAAACTTAAACGAATAAACAAGCTAAAGGAACACAAGGGATTTTTACGAGGAAAAACTTCTTGGGCCCAACAAGAAGAAACAACCTCGACCACTAGGGATTTTAAATCAACACTTTCACTAATTGGCCAAACAACTCTGTTACAACCTAATTCTAACTCGACCCAACCTTGAGTTCCTAAACTCAAGTTCCTGAACCACTGTTCCCTTAACAGCAGTTCCTCTCAACTTCACTCGAAGTTTTCTCACACATACAAGCTTCACTCAAAGCCTTTCTCTTACAGAACTTCACTCAAAGTTCCCTTACCCCAAAAACCAAAATACAATTGATCGAAATAAGCTTAGTGGAATTAGAGTAAGAAGGCAAAGAACAAATGGCTATTATGAGAGAATGAAGGCACTGACACTTAATAAGTTAAACTCACTTAATTACTTAGTCAGACACAATTTGGAACTTATCTAGACTTCTATATTTATAGTGTTAATCATGAAGAACGTGGATTAATGTTAGAGTACACGTTTTATCCATTTACCCATGATGTTCCTTCCCCTAAGGAACACGTTTTACATCATGTCCCATGATCCATGAACTATAAATGAACGTGGATAAAATGCAGCCATTACTCCTAATAATAGGAGTTCCTTGAGCATTTCCGAAAATCAGTTTTTATAAACTCTTTTTATCTTTAAACTGAATTTCTAATCTTTAAGAAAATAATATCTTTGAAATAAATCTTTCTAACAACCGGATATTTATTTTCTTATTTTCCGAAAAATAAATCTTTTCCAAAACAGATTTTCTTTTTTAAAACTGATTTTATCATTTGAAATTAGAAATAACTAATTTCCTATAATCTAGGCATGACTTACTCCATTATCTATTTAACCGTTACACTAATACACGCCTAAGTCTAGTTCCTTTATTAGTTCAGTTCCTTTAACATATTTGCTAAGTGCCACTTAGTTTGTTCCTTACAAAGGAACAAACGCTCATTCTCAACAGTTCCTTACCATTCTTTCTTTGTTCCTTTACATTGGAACTAGAAAATAAAACGCCTAGCTTCTATTATTCTTGATCCAATGCTTGCTCCAGTATCAACATAGAAACTTCTTTACTTAGCCTTTGAAATCCTCTCTTGACTTCTTCATTGACTTTCTATTCTCCCAGTTCCTTGCATTGATACCTTAAACACCATACACTTAAATAATTCATTAGTTCACTACTTAGTTTGTTCCTTTGTTTCTTTGTCATTATCAAAACTAGGGTTCAACATAGGAATATCCCCTGCATTTCACATATTCTTCGATCAGTAATTATGTTAATGTAGCCTTAACTACAAAAGAGAGTTTTACTAATAAAGTAACAATTCTAAACACCAAAACTCAACACCAACTTACAAGTTAGCAGAAAATTAAATAGTATGCAGAATAACAATGGAGAACTTCAGCATTGACTTAATACAGGTTCAAGGCCCCCTAAAAAATCAAAGCATAGACTTAATTGCTTTGTGATCACATAAAACAGAGATTTATCATGATGTGCCTTTTGTGGGCTCTTACAAATTGGACTACATCTATCCACAATGTAATTCACGCACATTAGTTGTAATATTAGTGGATTCCACATTAGAAGTAAACACCATGTTGCATATTAGTGATGCTATTATCACTCGAATTTATTCAACCAATAAAATTTGGCTCAACCCTCAAAATTTTGACTTCTAACAAATAAAGTTGTTGTAACCTCCACATACTTGTGTTCATTAGTATGTTAAAATTTAGAGTGATAATAGCATGTTCAACCCTTAAAATTTCTTGCTCTAAGTGTAGTATAATTAGTATATATGAACTAATTAAGCATTGATTTTTCAATGACATCTTAAATAATTACAAAATTTTGAAGCAACGCCACACAAAATTCATGACATGTTCCATGCTCGAAGCGGCCTGAAAGTGACCTGAAATCAAGTATGATACAACCCGATAACTACCAACCTGAATTCGACTCGAAACTGACCCAAACCGCTATTGTCCTGACCCGATAAATATCCGACCCACGCATGACCTGAACTTGAAAGCACCCGGTACAAACCTGCAATAAACCCGACCCGACACCATATGATCACGAAAGATGACCTGTCCCGAAATTTTATCGCGCGAAACCCGACCGAACCTGAAAGAAGAAATGAACTGAGGCAAACCTGACCGAATTATGACCGGTCCCGACCTGCACCCGACCTATTTGATTGAATGACCTGACATGACCTGACCGAACATGACCTGAAACCTGAGATGACCCGACCTGAACCCGATTCGAGTAACTGAATTGACAGCTCTAGTGTCATGGTAAGCAAGGGTTTGGGTTGTATATTTGGAAGTTGGAACGCGATTATGTAAAAGCGACAGGGTCCATAGTCCAAACAGAGATGATCTTGAAAGCGTTCTCCGATATCTTGAAATTGGTCGTCAAAAGACTTGGGCACATGCTGTGCTGCGGTGGGGCTTTGGCAATGGTGGGTCTAGCACCAGCCTATTAGTAGTGTGTAATGCATGAAATCAGATAATTTCACCCACATCATGGCACGGCCCACTGGCCATGCGAGACTGGCCCGTGCTTTATGTTACTTTTTCTAAATTTTAGCCAGGACTGACCCAAGACTGGACAGTTTTTAGAATCGTCTCATATACTAATTATATAGCGAAAGGGGATTGTTTGAGAGGTAATTAATCTCGTTAAAAATTTACTGATTTTTGAAAATAAGATTAACAAGATTTATATCTGAATTCTAAAAGATGATTTATCAATATCAAATTAATTAGTGTACAAAGAAAATACGCACAAATATTTAAAACAGTAATATTGAAACACATATTTGAATAATAAATTACTTTGATTGAACTTGATTGCACTTTTAGAAAGATTGAGTAATATGAGTAATAACTATTTTGAGCGTAAGGCTTTTGTATAGAATTTTGATCTCGCTAACTTAGTATGAAAATGTTGCTCTGTCAAAACTTGATATGAGATACTTGTTATTCTACGGAGTGATATAATCCTTATGTAATACATGTTTTTGGAGTTATTTGAACTATTTCTGATAGACTGTGCCGCTTGGAATTGATGAGGTTTACTATTTTGATGAGTGTGCAACAACAATATATCACTGCATCATTGCATCCTTTGCTTTTCATGTAATTGAGGATTCTGTTTTTATTTGAGAAGATGTATTTCCTTGCTGATAAACATCGGGTGATGAAGTGCATGGATGCTTGGCCTTTTGTAGCTTTTGTCTTTTATGTGATTGGAATTTTGTTGTTTTATGCATTAGTGATGTACTTTGGATTCATCCGATATTCAGGTGGTACACCTGGTATTTGATTTTGATGTGTCAACATTTGAGTACTTGCATTGAAAACCTTAGTAAAATATGTCCATTTTCTTTGCCTAAGTGATAATCACTTGGTGGGATCTTTTTAATTTTTATTGTGCTAGTTTTTTGCCAGAAAGATCCTGCGGCTATTTTCATATAATTTGAAAAAGATAATTTTGCCTTCGGGAGATAAAAATCTTCCAGATTTTAGTTGAGATATATATGGATCCAGTCGTTTAGGGTGGTTAAAGCCAGTAATAAAATATTCTTGTATAGCCATGTAGGGAAAGCAACTATTGTGTTTCCAAAATGAATAATAGTAATTGCATCTTGTTAAGATCGTCTGATTAATTCTTCAATTTTTCGGATGATGTAGAAAAAACCGTATGCTCTTGCTTGAGTGGGATGTACGACAGCTGAATCACTAGCGTAATTATCATATTTTACTATATTAATCAATATGAAGTAGAGAGTTGGTTTGATCTTGTTGTTCGCCATTTCTATATTGGCGCAGATGATTTCTTCATATATCCATTCTCTCCTTTGAACATAATACATTATTGAAGTTTTGTAAACTTTTTTAAAAATTACTTTGTTGAATTTCCTTATTAAGCCATATATGTTTGAAAATATGGATTAGTCTTCTGAAGATCTCTCGTGGATAGGAAAAAATCCTACAGTTTGGTTATATGCAAATAGTAATTGATACAGACCGTCCCCATGTTCGCCAAATGCTATTTGGGGATATTTTTCTTTCCTGATGATAGGAAAGTGATATGCCATGTGTTTAAATTTTCTTGCTTCACTTTGTTGATGATGGTTTCTTGTATATCGGTTGGAAGCTGATATATATGGATGATTAGTTCAAGTATGAAGAGCTTGGAAAATTGTTTTACGTATTGTAGGTAGAGTATGGCTTTCGGTTGTTTGAGTGAGGTTTTGTGATAAGTCTTTTGTAGTGTGGGGAAAGTTTGTTGAGTAAATCTTGAACTCCTTGTGTATGGATTTTTCTTTTTTTAGTGAAATATAAGTTTTTGGTTATTTCTTGGAACTAGAAGATAGTAGAGTTTTCAGCTTCTGAAATAATTAAGAGTAAATAATATTGGAAAATAATTAATTAGTAAAAAAGTAACTTTTTATGAAAATAAATCTTTTGAAATTGAAGAAATATTATTACAGCATCCTTTTGACAAATTGGGGCTGACTCATTTGAACAACAAGAAGTAGACTCATTATCTGATTTTATTTGAAGTAGATTATTTTCACTATGGTCCATAAGGTTATGATATGAGGAATTTTCTAGTGAACATAAGGCTAAATTTTTTTGTTGAAGGTTTGAATCATGACAACATAATTCATTGACCTTTTGTTTTAAGTCACATTCATTAGCCTTATGACCTACCCGACCGCATTTACATCAACAAATTGGTTTTTTGGGATCTATAATTTTCTTTGGTGGTTTTGTGAATTTTGTTAAACCCTAGTTTTGGTGATGACAAAGGAACAAAGATACAAACTAAGTATTAAACGAACAAGTTGTTAAGTGAATGAATTTTCAAGGTATCACCAAAAGCTGCAAAGAGAATACTAAATCAAAGAAGAAATTAAGTTGGATCTTAAAGACTAAGTGAAGATGCTCAAAGAATTGGTACTGGAGAAGCATTGGACCAAGAAGGCCAAAACGAGACTTTTTGTTTCTAGTTCCAACATAAAGGAACGAGTAAAAATGGTAAGGAACTATGGCAATTTAGAATGAGAATGAGCATCTGTTCGTTTGTAAGGAACAAATGAACTGGCATTGTCATATTAAGTTAAAGGAACTAATTATTAACAGGTATTTAGATATATGATGAAGCAGTACAACGATTGATAATGTCGTGTGAGTGATTTATGCTTAGATTCTAGGAAGTCGTTTTATTTAACTAAAAATAAGAATTTAAGGAATATCTTTTTAAGGAAAAGATTTTATTTTTATAAGATGATAAAAATCCTTTATAGTTTTTTAGGAAATTATTTTTAAAGATAATATTTTGGTAAAAGGATTTTATTTCGATTTTATTAATCAAAATATTTTTTAATTAAATCAAAATTTTGATTTATTGCCTAAGTGATTGCTAAATTTCAGGAAGCAGTAAAAGATCCATAACCCACGTTTAACAGAGATTATGGAGATCATTGGTTTCAAAGAGGAACATGTTCCTCTAGTTAAGGAACATCATGGGAAAATATTTTTACCACTAATATATGATCTAGTCCCACGTTCTAAGTTATCACTGCTATAAATACTAATGTCTAATTAAGTTACAATTTGCGTTTGACTAGTGATTTAGTGAGCTTACTAAGTAAAGTGTATGTGCCTTCATTCTCTCATAAAAGCCATTTGTTCTTCACTTTCTTACTCTATTCCACTAAGCTATTATTGATCATTGTAATTTTGGTTTTGGAGGTAAGGGGACTTTGAGTGAAGTTTCGTAAGAGATAAGCTTTGAGTAAAACGAGTTAAAGTGAGAAAACTTCAAGTGAAGTTGAGAGGAACAACTGTTAAGGGAACAATTATTCAAGAACTTGAGTTTAGCAACTCAAGGGGTGGCCCCTGAGTAGTGAGTAATATTAGGTTGTAACAAAGTTGTTTGGCCTAATTAGTGAAAGTGTTGAGTTTAAAATCCCTAGTGGCCAAGGTTGTTTCTTCTTGTTGGGCCCAAGGAGTTTTTCCTTGTAAAAATCCCTTGTGTTCCTTTAGCTTGTCTCTTTTTAATCATTCTCAGATCAATGGTTCTAATTCATGATCCATGATATCATTCTTTAGCCAATAGAAAAATAGAATGACCTAGCACATGGATTGATAATCTTATATTCTTATAATCTTTAGTAATTCTTTTGTTGGTTTAATAACTTATAGTCTTTAATACTTAGGCAAAAAAATTATTATTTTAATATAATTTAAAATTTTAATTTTCTTTATTGAAATTATTATTAGTATTATTTAAGTATAACAATCGTTTATTAATTAGCATAGTATAATAATAATAATTATTATTATTAAATTAAAGTTGTGAATTGAGTTTTTTAATTTTAATTAATCTCCTTATAACGTTACTTATTTACCAATCTATCACTTAATTAAGTAATAGTTTGATTGTATTTATTTAAGTGAACCTATAGTGTAGCATTACATTGAATTAGCTAACCGACTTGCAATGATAAATTTATTGATTTCGTCCGGTAACAACTTGTTTCAATTGAATTAGATGTTTTTAGTTACAAAATGCATTTCACATAAAGACAACACTACTACGAAAAAAAAGGCCAAAGAAAACCATCTATAAGAGACCAGTTGGGGTTACGAACCCGTTTCTTAAACATATTAAACCATTGATTATTCAAAACCAATCTCTTAAGTTTAACTACTAGACTGATTGATAAAGTTGTTGTGTGATAGGAGACTACACGTACATAAAATCGATTTCCTTAAAATATTTAAAATTTTAATTTAATTTATTTTCAAAATACGTAATACATGCTAGCTATTTATTTTTTTTGAAATTTTTTTTTTCTTCTTAAAGCAACAATACTGAGCATTCCTATAAAAAAAAAAAAAAAACAATACCACCATGCAATATTCTTCCCCAAAACCTCAAATCAGTAAACCACCCTCCCCATAATCCAAATTCTCCCAACTCCATTAATTGCCTCTTCTTCCTCATCACAATTCCACCTAATTACTCTAACTATTTAAGTGAAAAACATGCTTACAATCCGGTAAAACCTGACAAATTTCTTCTTCCAAAAGATCATCCAAACAAATCGCACAAACTTTGGACCCTTTGAATCTCGACTTTGGGAGAGTTTTAAGCAATCCTGAGAACCTAGATGATGAATTTTCAGATCCTGAAATAGGTTGTCATTGGTTTCGCCGGTGCCGGAGAGCTCATCAATGGCGAGGCGTGGAGTGTCGGTGATCACTTATAAGATCCTCACTTTGTCGATCGATCGTTCTTACTCTTTTCTTCTCACTCTCTGTTCTTGACTGATAATATTAATTACTCTGCCATTGTCGCATACTCGCATTTGTAAGCATTTCTGGTTATTTATATTTAATTATTATTTTCTCATGATTTAGATCTATTTGATGTTTTTTCTGTGTTTATTTTGATTTTTTTTTTTCTCGCTTTTTTTTCAATCTTATATGGAAGATCAATCAATTATTTTACGCTAATTTTTGGTGCAATTCAATTGAAATAGTAGAGTTAAATTTCATATAAAACCGCATTTGATTCATTTTTATTTCGTGTTCATTTTTGCTATAATACGACTGGTTTACTGATCCAATTGAAATTCTTAGGTTTTCATTTCATTATTCTGCATTGACCGTTCTCAATTCATTTAAATTCAATGTCAATAAATCGCGTAGTAATTGTAGGATTGGATTGGTTTCTTATTTAGTTAGTTGATGGAAAAGTTGTTGATTTATCGTCACAAATGATGTTGAATATGATTCTAATATAACTTCTGTTGATATGGTCGATACTTGTTGTGAGATTAGGGTTAAAAATTGTATCCTTCTAACTGAGACTTGAAAGCCTTGGACCTGTAGCATATTCTTGTCAGATCTCATAGGAGCAAAGGGAAGGAATTAAATTATTAACAGTGTGTTTGGTTCATTTTTAGTAAAGGAAAGAAAGGGAAGAGAAAGGAAGGGAAGAGAAAAGAAAAGAATGGAAGAGAAAGGAAAAAAACCTTAAATTTTCATGTTTGGTATAAATTTTCTCTTTCCTTCCGAATTCCCCGCTTTTGGGAGGAAAGGAAAGTGAAATTTTATTAAAGAGTATTTCCTTCCAATTCCTCCCATTTCCTTTCACTTAATTTTTTTTTTAATAAACCAAACATTGGATAGTAATAAATTTCCTTCCACTTCCTTTCTTTTCCTTCCAAATCCTTTCTACCAAACAAACTGTAAAATAGTTTTACTTCACATAAAAAATAAAATAAAAATGGAACACCCCTTATTCTTATTATTTTCAAGTCTTCTTTTCATAGCTATAATCTTCAAAATTAACTACAATCCAACAAAAGCCAACTTACTTCTTACAAGAACACATGAGCCTTTTCTTTTAAGCCAGAACATAATTAATGAGAATGGATTAGATGAATTGGTGGATGTATGTTATGTATTACTCTTTTGCTTCATTTTTGTCCCTTCTTTCCTTTCTTTATGGGGGGAAGGGGGAGATAATTTTTTTTCCTCCAATTGCTCTGAAATCCTGCATTCAATTGTGTCTACTAGTTATGCATGCGAGAACGTCGTAGGCTTTATTAAATTACTGGGTCTGCCTCCAACTTCATATCATGTTTGTGACTTCTTATATGTGTTTGTATTATGGGGCCATAGAGAAAAAGCCTTTCTAAGAGCACTTGATATTTGCTTATTGTTTCATAATGAAACTTAAGGGGATATCCTAAATATATAATAACGTGGTCATGTTCTGTTTAGAAGAGATCTTGTTGTCTCAACATTTTGTAATATGATACATTAATTGTGAAAAGCAGTTTGCAAATTTCTGTTGTTTTTCAGTTTTCACTTAGCTAAATTTCTGGTAGAGGTAAGAAGCTGATAGGCTGAAAATAACAAGCTATTGCATAAAATCGAAGGTTGTTTATTTTGTGAAATCTCAGTATCGTGTTGAAATAAATATTGATGTGAAAAGTAGTTTGCAAAATTCTATTGCTTCTCATTTTCAGATTAAGAGTAAGAGTAAGATTGTGTAAGAGTAAGAAGCCAGCATGTCTCTCATTTTCAGATTAAGAGTAAGCGTAAGATTGTCTAAGAGTATGCAGTGTTGTTCATGGTTCACAAAGCGGACTGAGATGTTTTATCTTTTTCTCCTGTCTTTCTGTTTGCTAGTTAGGATAGTGACTGGTATCCTTAAATTTGATAGTTGAAGCTTGACAGTAATGCAATGGCCCAAGAGATGGGACTATTTATTCCCTATGTTGGCGGCGTCGACCGTGCTACTATTTTGCTTCCTCCCTTGGAGACCTTATGCATTGTTGAAGAGACTTGTGTAAGGGACAAAATCGTCAACTCGCTTTACACTATTACTTCACAGATGAAGAAATATGATCTTTTTCAATCATATTTTCCTATGCTTAAGGTTACATTTCCCCTCTTATCTACTTCCTATTGTTCTACCACTTCATTTTTCTCTTTCGCTTATATCTAATATTCAATATCAGAGGTTGGCTTCTGGTGAGTGGTTTACTGCTCGTGTTTCTTCATGTGGCTTATTCTATATTGCTTACCCAAGCGCTCCAGAAAACATTAATGTTGAGTTAAGAACAATGTACAGCCAATTGTGTCAAGATGACATGCCTATGGTGAGAAGATCAGTAGCCAGCAATCTTGGCAAATTTACAGCCGCCTATTTGAAGGCTGACATCATGTCTATATTTCTGGATCTCACACAAGATGGTATTTTCACTTTATTGCACAATATTTCTAGATTTTGATATATATGAAACTAGTTTTCACTTGCAGAGCCTGTAACAATTGTACAGTACAATCGATAAGTCTAGAAATGATAGATTCTTTTTCTGTGAGGTGCTTGTTCTAAACTTTTAGTCATATATGGATCGAGTATGACTAAAGCTTTGCTCTCTTTAACTTACATAAAACCGGTTATAGTAAAATCGGTTACCTTTATTGCTATTAAACTAGACATCTTTGTTTTAGATCAGGATTCTGTTCGTCTATTAGCCGTTGAAGGTTGTGCAGCCCTTGGAAAGCTTTTGGAGACTCAAGATTGCATTGGTACACATTATTCCTGTAATTGTTAATTTCTCTCAGGTATGGCGAAAGAATAGATATGGCATATTTAAGTATTCTTCCTAGAATTACTTCTGTATTCTTGGTGGGATTAATGTCTTTGTGAGAGAACTTCCTTGGTGTCAAAAACCTTATTCTTAGTGGGGAAGGTTGCGTTCAGTATTACCAACTTCTCGAGCACTTCATAACGTAGAGTGGAAACAGGATTGCAATATGCTAGTAGTATAATCAATATATTCCTATATGTTTTACTTTTCCACATTTGCTATGAATAATTAGCTCAATATATCAATTATTTGGTTGTTTCAATGACAACAGTTAGAACTTGGTTATGCTACCTAGTGGAAGAAACGAGTATCATTGTATACACTTAAAATTAACGAAAGAGTAGTTTGATAGAGAAGAAAATTGGCAAGAGGATGAAGGGGACGGAGAAGCTTCAATTGTGCAGTCACTCGTTCATTATTCCTCTCATGAGCCAGTCTAAGTTACATTTCCTTCACCTTTGGCAGGAACCTGTATGGCATCTAGTTGGAAATTACCATGTCTCTTTAAAAATCCTAGTCTTGTCAGAAAGTTGTATTATTTCTTCAAGTGGAGTTAATGCAGTCTCCAAGGAAGTAATTTTTGCTTTGACTTGTGTTGCATGAGTAAAAATCTCTTTTGGACTTGACCGTGATAGATAAATAGATATAGCATCAATTTCCTGAGCATGAAATTTTCTTGTGCTAATACTGCATTAATCATGTCTTTCAATTGCTAGATTTGGTTGTGGAAAATGGGCATGACATCTTCGGTATTCCTATTGAAGTGAAAAGGGACCTTTTGTATTGAAGTTTGATCTTAATGTTCAGAAATGGATGTAGGTTAATAGAGGAAGTTATGTGAATATGGTTAAGTTTAAACTGTGAAATGGATGTAGCTACTAAGAACGAAAAACTAGAAACTTAAAGAGTAAGTGCCCTTCAAATTTTTGACAGATTGAAATATTGATAAACATGGCCTATATATTAAACTTAAATCCACATTCTATGATAATGGCTGACTTTTTATTCATCTGTTGTTTGCTTAGGTCCAATTCACTCCCTTTAGCATCATCCGTGGCCCACGGCCCCTATAATGCAAAACTAGGGAAAAATTTATAGATAGTTAAGATTAGTTCTTGTGAAATGTCGAGATTAACCGGAGTTTCATCCATGATGAGACTGTAGACCTTCTCACAGAAAAAGAAAATAGGAATCAGTTTTAGCGATGTATTGGCTTCTTGTAGTTGGTCGACCTTATTATTAGCAGTATTCTCATCAAAAGATATGATGTTGAAGCTCTATTCATAATTAATAATTAAGCAATATATGTATTGAAGTTTTTACTAGAGAAATTTGTTTAACATATTCTAGACACGAGCTGAGTGATACTTTGCTAAAAGTAGTAGTGTATTTGTTATTGTCGGCATAAAGTGTGTATGGGATAAACTTACGAAGACCATAAATGAGCATTGCAAAGGATTAAAGGCAATATTGCTTCGGACTTGGTGGAGTTATCTTGGAATTCTATCTAGATGCCACTTAATAAGATTTTTTGCTAAACTTGAATTCTAATGGTAATGGTGATGGGTGCAACTAATGATGAAGATAGCTTTGCTTTGTCATTTCAAAGCGAACTTGCCACATATAGTCTTTCTAATCTTAATACATCGAAGCCATATATTTCTATGTAGATCAATCATTTTTTTACCCCGTCGGATGATCTCCACGAAGATTTTGTTGTGGGAGAGTGGCTTATTGTTTAGAAAGGGATATTTTGCTCTCAAAAGTTGTTATGCATTCTGCCGTTTGCTGGGTTTTAGAGCTCCAGATATTCATATCCTTTCCCTTGCATCCGGTAACATTCCTCTCTATCTATTATCTATTGATCATCTATATGAAACATGGTCCGAAGTGTTAAGATTCCAAGCTCGCATTTCTATGGAGAATGTGAACCTTTGTGTTTCATTTCCTTCCCCTATTTAGTGGTCCAAAACCAGGAAGCTTCACATCATTATACTGTAGTTTCAAGAAGGGAGTCTTGTTTATAAGCATTGTATACCTGGTTGAACCCACCCTTTTACATTTGTTGTGGACATTTTGTAGTATAGCTAACTAAACTAGTCATGCAGGGGACTCAAAAGTGAAGTCAGACTTGTTGCCATATGACATATGTCATGTTGGTGGCATCTGGAGTCTATGGGTGCAAATGTTGATTTTTTAGCTGCTGCTACATGATATTTAAGTTTCTTAATATTTATTTTTTCTTGTAACAAACCATGGTATGCACTTCTCTTAATGTTTTGGTATCCCGATAACAGCACTAACAGTGTTCCATATCTTTCATACTTGGCAACAACACTGAAATATAGTAGTAGTTAGTTACCACTCTCTTTTTTCCCCTCTTTTTTACTTTTTCTCATTTTTTGGTTCCCTATCCATCTAAACATATAGAATAGAGATTATCTGCGCGACTGCTAGACAAGGATATATATATATTGTGGGCGAAGCTTGCGTGGATTTTAAAGAATTGCTCAGTTGGGGAGATCTAAAGGAATTGGCTTATGCTATTATAGATACTACTATTGAGGACAGCTTCCCTCCTATCCTGTACACTTGATATATTCATTTCTTCTCTATATACGTGAATTTGCTGAACGGATCAATGAGTATGTGACCTAATCATAGTATATTAATATTTACAGTTATCCTATTATCAATGTCTTCATCTAATTAAGTGAAAATTTCTTAGAGGTATTGTAAAATTTAGCATGGTTCATCGAAGGATACCAAGTAATTGAAAAAAAGAATCCTCTAAGGTGGAACAAAATACAGGTCTGAGTAATAAACTAATAATATATCTAAAAATATATTATATGTAATGACACATTTGAATTGAAATAGTTATGTCAGTTGTTGATTTATTCGAACTTTTTCATGACAGTGTCCTCGTCAAGCTCTGGGCTCCAAGGATTGTGGCTATTATGTTTGTCGTTACATGATTGAAACTATAGCAAGTGGACGACAATTAATTCCTGATAAGGTAACTTCGTCACTCATTAACATCTAATAATTTTTTGGGATTGAAGAATATTTGTGAGGAACGAGAAGAATGTTACTGTTGCTCATACTTCATTTACAATTGCATTTTTTTTAAAAAAACACAATTAAAAGTCTGTTATGTAAAGTTTGTGCACACATAGTTGATGTTCTTTATCTTTTATGTACATATGACCCGCATGTCACTTGAGTCATTCATGCTCTTACCTTGTTATCTCTGTATGTGTTGGTTTTCGAAACAATGAGATTATTTAAGAAGTTGGTTTTGTGATATGATTATTGACGTTAAAGACATTTTTTTTTTGTCTTTATTGAATTGGTGATCCATAATGTGTTTGAAGCACATCAGATGTGAGGTAGAACTGTTAGACTACCTTCCATCATGAATTAGGAGCTAATACCTTTACATGATATGAGTTAGGAGCTAGCCTATATGATATGAAATAGGAGCTAAATCATTATCTAACTTGCTCTTGAAACTTATAAAATACATATTTATACTAATTTTAATTATAATTATCTGAAATTATTTTGTAGTACTTTCCAGGGATTCCTAGCATTTATTCCCAAGAGATTATTGACGATCTAAAAGATACGTGGGTGAATTATTTAAACAATCAAACACAAGATGATGGAGATTGAAGACGATGATCAAGTTTAAATTGTACATATTATTTGATTATTTTAGAATTTTAAATTTAGTAGCTAGCATTAGATTATAGAAACTTTATATTAAGACATTATGAGAAGAAATTGATGCTTTGAATAAAATTGGTTTTGTATATAAATTAAATATAGAAAGTATTGTTTTGACATGAATAAAGAAGGCAAGAATTTATATTAAATAATATTATTGTGGCTATTTATAAATTATTATACAAATCTGTCAAAAAAAATTTAAAAATAAATTATTTTATTAAAAAAAGCGTATATACAAGGAGCCGCAAATACATGATTATGTATGTATATTGTAACATTTTACTTCAAAAAAAAAACGTAGATAGACCTAAGAAACTGGTTGTAGTTAATAAATGGTTTCAAAGGGTAACGTAAGGAGAATGATTTTTAATGTCAAATGATCTCCTAACTTCTTTACATATTATATATATACTTATCTAAGAGATTGGTTTTACCTTGTCAACTGGTCTCTTAAATAACTAAAGAAATCAGGCATTATAATCGGTCTCTTAACCTAGGACACCTGTGAGATGAAGATGTGTTATAGTCTGATATCCTAGGCCATTTTCAATCGATTTCCTAGGCCTTTTTTTTTTGTAGTAGTGCAATTAACTTAAATAATCTTATAACTTATATTGATATATCCATTAATCTTATCTAATAACATCTTTTTTCAATTCAATTAGATGATTTGAGTTTTGTAGTAAATTTAACTTAAATGATCGACTTAAATAATCTTATATTAACATTTAATGTCTTATCACTTTATCAATATATTAATAATTATTTATGAACTTGGCAACAATTAATAATTCAAAGGGTTACTAGTTATTATAAGTCTAAGAAATTAACTCACTAAGTGTTAAGTTATCATATGATTTTTTAACTATTTACTATCTAATAAGTACTTGTTAGCCTATTTACTTATGATTGTTACTTGTTAACAGTTAACTTATTAACTTTACTTTTTAATAAGTTAGAGTGTTAGCTTTTATAAGGGATAATTATTTGGGGGTAGTCTTTCAACCGTTGGATTATATCTAACGGCTTAGGTTATATTTGAGGATAGAATGAATGGTGGATAGTTGGATTCTATTATCATTGCATCAACGATCAAGATTAAAGGTTTAGATTAAATTAACGGTTTAGATTGCAATCTATGAACCCCCCGTTATAATCACTTAGGCCTCACATATATGAATTATTGTTGTAAACATATGATTATTGTCATTTGTTATAATATTATAGCATATCAAAACGTTGTTCTGATTTATAATCAATACATTATTAGAGTGGTTTTACAACTATTTTGATACCAATGTATTACTAAATGATTAAACATATTGATAAATAGTTTGTTTATTCTTTATCGTATATAGTCACAACATAATACACATATATCGCGTTATGTTTATTATTGATATTGCTATTATTAGCATTGTTGCTACTATGACTGTTAGTATGTGTATTATTATTAGTATTGTTAGTATTCATGTTCTTATTTGTATTATTATTATTATTATTATTATTATTATTATTATTATTATTATTATTATTATTATTATTATTATTATTATTATTATTATTATTATTATTATTATTATTATTATTATTATTATTATTATTATTATTATTATTATTATTATAATTATTATTATTATTACTACTACTACTACTATTACTATTACTGTTATTATTATTATTATTATTATTATTATCATCATCATCATCATCATCATCATCATCATCATCATCATCATCATCATCATCATCATCATCATCATCATCATCATCATCATCATCATCATCATCATCGTTTTATGATTATTGTTGTTGTTCTCATTATCATCACAATTATTTACAAACTTGTATATGAATCATAATGCTTATACTAATAAAGTCAAATATATAATATTAGAATATATGAAGACTCGTTCTACTTCTTTACTCATTAGAGTGGTTTTACGCAATCATTTAGTCGAAATAAGAGTTGACTAAGATAATACACTAAAAATCACGGTAAACAATATAGTGTTTTTATTAGTTTTTCGTTATCATCTATATATTTATCGCACACACACTTATGTACATATATGTCGATCTTAATACTTGTAATAATATGATTCGTTTACAAAATCCGTAACAAACTCAAAATGACCCGGCCAGGAGTTAACCGAAGTTGAATTGTCGTTCAATAACGAATGGATCTGATGCTTCACAATGATCGAACTAAGGTCATTAGTGATTTAACCCGAATACACTTGACATTACCCAAACATACATGGAACTCAAATACGACATGAGCAAGTCCTGTTAGAAAATTTGCACAGGTGATCACACCCGGTCAAAAATCACTATTAACTTATTTTATGTTGATTATCTGTTTTCAATTTTGAAATGCATAGAGCTTAATGACTAGTATAGTTATATTAATTCATTGATCTAATATAGTAAGAGTAAGACATTGATCTAATCAACTTTTTACAAAATGTCTAATTCGTCTTCCGAGAACGTTTATAATAATTTATACTGATATAGACGTCCTTTTTAACTAAACATGATGCAATTTGCATACAACTAAAAGTTTGAATACCGACTTATATAAGTTATCTCATTCCAAAATGTTGAATATGTCAGTCTTGTACAGATATATCAATATCACTTTCATACACTTTTTTGTGAAGTACAATACAATCAGTTTTTTTTGGAGATAAGTGTCAGATTATACATATTTGCCACGTTAATTTTAATCGAACCCGAAAAAACAGTTGGCAACCCGACATGAAGTTCCATTTTTATCGAACAAATACAAGAATGTGACTAACTTCTACTCGAATCTATGCGATTATTGTCGAACTTATGTGGTTTTCGTCAATAACTGAAATAAACTGAAACGAAACTGAAATTAACTACCACGTGCTTTAACTGCTATGGATTTAACCGTTGGTTGGTTTAACTGTTCAGATAAAAATGGTTTAAAGTGCAACTGAACTGAAAATGAAAAGAAAAATAATTGAATTAAACTGAACTGAAAAGTTTGTTAACTGAACTGAACTGGTAATAATATTTACTGTTCTAAACTTAACTGATATGAATTGAACAGTTTGAATATAACTATAACTAAACTATTTTGATATAACCAAAATTGAACTGTCGAAATAAATTGATACTAGAATTTTTTGCACGCGATGCGTGCTTGAATTTTTTTCGAAACACAAACTCGGTTTTCTTCGGCATAAGAGTCAAAATTTGAACATTAGATATACGAAGTATAATTGTTTTTAGTTGCAAAATTTGATTGGTTTAATTTCTGTCACTTAAGTCTCTCACCATTCCTTTTGTTTTTTTTTTTTTTTACTTTTCAAAGTTAAATTCTATGAACAAAATAGAAATTTTATTGAATTTACCTATGATTTCTAATATCATAATTTTTTAGTTGATTTTTGAATTAAGTACAGTACTTCATAAATTGTAAACAAAGTGGACACTTTGATTTCAAGTCAATTTTCATATGTTATAGTTTGTAAGTGAATTTTTAAGTTTTTGTAAAATTTCCTCATTTTAGTGATTTGCATAACGTAAATTATGCAATTTTATGATTTTAGTTGACTTGTGAGTGATTGTTATAATTATATTTTTCCTATTTTTGTTTGAAGTCCTATTTAATTTATAAGTGAATTTGTAATTTAGAATGGGAAGGGAGTAACATAGTCTCTTCATTCGGGGACACCATATCTCTTCCTTTCCTTATACTACCTCCGTTTCTTTTTAATTGTTACACTTACACTTTTCACGCATGCCGATGTACTACTTTGAGCCTTTATATCTCTAATTTTGTATTTGTAGAAAATATAAACATATTAATAAAATACATACTAATACGAATCTAACAAGATCCCACATGACTATGTTTTTATTCACGTGGTTATCTTCCTCGAAAAAAAGGACCCTCTCTCTCTATCTTACGATAGAAAACCCTACCACCGCTAGATTGGTCGTTTCTCCGTCGCGACGGCCACCTCCTTTGCCTATGGCAGAGGAGATTTCAGAATTCGTGTCACAACTTCGTCTTGATGATGAAGAAGAGCAAGTATTAGACCTAGAAACCCTAAATCCAACTGATGAGAACAAGGTTTCCTTGTTGCTTATAGGGCGTCTCCTCACTGAACGCTCCTATAACGTTGATGCGTTTAAGCGCACGATCACCTCGGTTTGGGCCCCCGTCCATGGCCTTGTGATCCGTGTTTTGAGCCCTAATATATATGCGTTTCAATTCTTTCACTGGAGAGACATGACGAAAGTCCTCGAAGGACGACCCTGGTGTTTTGATAATATGTTAATCCTCCTCAAAGAAGCTGATGGTGATGAACAGCCCGAACAGGTAATTTTACAACACTCCCCTTTTTGGGTTCGTATAAAAAACCTACCATTTAATAGTAGATCTGATGAGGTTGTTAGGGCTTTAATTGGCAATATGGGGGAAATTTTGGAGATTGAAGAAGATGCGTTAGGTTTTGGGAAGTATAGACGTGCAAAAGTTATGCTAGATGTGTCAAATCCTTTACGGCGTTACCGTAAGATTAAAGATAGGAAAGGGAAGGAGATTACTGTGGATTTTGCTTACGAACGGCTCCCATTCTTTTGCTTTGCTTGTGGTATCATGGGACACTCAGAAAAGGATTGTCAATCAGTGGCTGAGGAGGAAAAACATGAAAAACTGGGGTGGAGCCTATCTCTGAAAGCCACACCAAGGAAGGGGAGAACCAAAGAGATGCAAGAAGAGTTGAAATATAAAGCATGCAAGAAGATTATTTTTTCGAATGTTGATGTTCCCAATCAAGTGAGTACTGTTGTCCCCTGTACCCTGGGAAGTAATGATGATGCTGCTCCCAAAGATCCCTCTCCTGCTCACTTGGAAAGTCTAGAAGTTAATGCACCCACTATAGGTACGGATTCCCATGCGCCTTTATTGCTTCATAAAGCCACGCACAGTGGCACTGATCATAATGACGGTTTGGTCAAGTCTTCTACTCTGCTGGGCCCACATCCACATTCTGCAGATTTTGTTTTTTCGAGTGTAAAGGCTGCTCAAGTGAGTAATGTTGATAAAACCCGTGCATGGAAACGATTGGCTAGGGGGAATATGGAGGACAAAGGTTTCCCTACTCAAATGGACATGGACCCTGCTGATTTAAACCTGAAAAGGCCTGTGACTACTACTGAGATGGCTAGTGAGAGTGAAGTTAGTGCTATGAAGCGACCAAAGCTGAGCTCAACTTTTGATATTGCTTCCATGGTTTCGGCGGAGGTTGGTGATGCCCAACCCCGCCTATCATTATGAGTATATTATGTTGGAACTGCCGAGGGATGGGTAACCCTCGGTCAGTTCGTCAACTCCGTCGATGGAGTAACTCTTTTACCCCCGACATCATCTTCTTGTCGGAAACTATGGTTAAGAAGAACGAAGTAGAAGCTTTGAAAGGTCGGTTGGGGTTCCCAAATGCTTTTGGTGTTGCAAGTAGGGGAAGGGCTGGTGGCTTATGTATTTTTTGGAAGGAGGATATCTCTTTTTCTCTTGTTTCTTTCTCTCAGCATCATATATGTGGTGATATTGGGGAGGGTGATAAGAAGTGGCGATTTGTTGGCATTTATGGGTGGGCTCAGGAAGAGGAGAAACATAAAACTTGGGCCCTTGTTCGCTATCTCTATGAAGACTCCCCTCTCCCTATCTTGTTTGGAGGAGACTTTAATGAAATTTTAAGCTACAGAGAGAAACAAGGGGGTGCGGACCGTGTTCGGAGAGAGATGGATGAATTCCGTTCAACTTTGGATGACCTTTCACTTCGGGACCTCGGTTTTACAGGTCCTTGGTTCACCTGGGAAAGAGGAAGATCACAAGCTACATGTATCCGGGAAAGACTAGATCGTTTCATTGGCTCTTCGTCTTGGTTCAGTTTGCATCCTCACACAATTGTCGAGCACCTTATGCGCTATAAATCTGACCATTCGCCAATATTGGCACATCCTCAAATTAATGGTCGTGACAAAAGGAAAAATCGGAGTTTTCGATTCGAAACTTGTTGGCTTTTGGATAATAATTGTGAGCAGATTGTTCGAACTACATGGGAAGCGTCTAGTGGGAATGCCATCACGTCACGGCTTGAGAACATGGCCAATCGTCTAACGGTTTGGAGCAGGGATCATTTTCATAAACTGGGTAAGCAGATAAGTGAAACGGAAAAAGCTCTTGCCTTGGCCCAACAACAGCCCATTACAGATGCAAATTGCCAGGAAAGTGCGAGCATAGAGAGAAGGCTTGATGACTTGTTGGAAAAGAATGAAGCTTATTGGTATTTGCGCTCAAGAGTCTCGGAGGTCAGGGATGGTGACCGAAATACCAAGTACTTTCATCACAAGGCTTCTCAACGGCGAAAAAGAAATCGAGTCGTGGGCCTCTTTGATGACAGTGGTGTGTGGCATGAGAAGGAAGATGATATAGCAAACATTTTTGAAAATTATTTCAACTCCATCTTTACTTCTTCCTGCCCGTCGCAGATGGATTATCACAACGTGCTCTCTCATGTGGTGCCGGTCATATCTCCTGAGTGCAACCGGGCTTTGATGCAGCCCTTCACTAAAGATGAGATCTTTGCAGCTCTTCACCAAATGCACCCCTGCAAAGCTCCTGGCCCTGATGGTATGCATGCGATTTTTTACCAACGTTTCTGGCATATTATTGGTGATGACGTGACAAATTTTGTGAGTGGTATTTTACATGGTTTCTCCTCCCCTGCTTGTATTAATAATACTAACATTGCCCTGATTCCGAAAGTTAAAGACCCACTTAGGGCTGTTGAGTTCCGGCCTATTGCGCTCTGTAATGTGTTATATAAGATTGTGTCTAAAGCTATTGTGATGAGACTTAAATCTTTTCTGCCGGATATTGTTTCCGAAAACCAAAGTGCCTTTGTTCCGGGGCGCTTGATCACTGATAATGCCCTGATCGCTTTGGAAGTCTTTCACTCTATGAAACATCGCCAACGTAGTCGCAGAGGGTCGATTTCTATGAAGCTTGATATGAGTAAGGCTTATGACAGGGTCGAATGGGGTTTTTTGAAGAAGCTTCTACTCACTATGGGGTTTGATGGTCGTTGGGTGAATTTGATTATGGATTGTGTTTCTTCAGTGAGGTATTCCTTCATTTTGAATGGAGGCGTGCATGGCTCTGTTACTCCTGCTCGGGGACTCCGTCAAGGAGACCCTCTCTCACCTTATTTGTTTATCTTGATTGCTGATGCTTTTTCTAAGATGATACAGAGTAAAGTGCAGACTAAGCAGATTCATGGTGTCAAAGCCAGCCGAAGTGGTCCTGTAATCTCCCACCTTCTTTTTGCTGATGACAGTCTTCTATTTACCAGAGCCACCCGTCAGGAATGCAATATTATTGTTGATATTCTCAACCAGTATGAAGCAGCATCCGGACAGAAAATTAATTATGACAAGTCGGAGGTCTCTTTTAGTAGAGGAGTTACTGTGGAGCAAAAAACAGTGTTGATGGGGATTCTTAACATGAGACAGGTTGACAGGCATGAAAAGTATCTTGGTATCCCTTCTATCTCTGGAAGATCGAAACGCGCTGTTTTTGATTCTCTCTTAGATAGAATTTGGAAGAAACTCCAAGGGTGGAAGGAAAAATTACTATCGAGAGCAGGGAAGGAAGTTCTTCTTAAGTCCGTGATCCAGGCTATTCCCACCTACCTTATGGGTGTTTATAAGCTTCCGCAATCGGTGACTCACAAGATCCAGTCTGCTATGGCCCGATTCTGGTGGGGTAGCAGTGACTCTCAGCGGAAGACTCATTGGAAGAATTGGGAGTTTATGTGCACTTCAAAGTGCCTTGGTGGCATGGGGTTCAAGGACATTGCTGTTTTTAACGATGCTCTACTTGGGCGTCAAGCATGGAGACTAGTTCGGGAACCAAATTCTCTGTTGGGACGAGTCATGAAAGCAAAATATTACCCTAACCATGATTTCATTGATGCTTCTCTTGGTGTTTCTTGTAGCTATTCATGGAAGAGTATATGGAGTTCAAAGGCCTTACTGAAAGAAGGTATGATTTGGCGCATTGGAAATGGGAAGAAAGTGAGGATTTGGGAGGACCCATGGATTGTCGATGAGGAGGGTAAAACACTTGTGACACCTAGGCGCTCGGATGTTCTTATGGTGGCAGATTTGATCGACTCTCGCAGCTCATCATGGAAAATTGATGTTGTTGAAAATTGTTTTAATGAGCGAGACCAAAGGTGTATTCTAGCCCTTCCCCTTAGCAATGAGAATATTGATGATGAGCTAACATGGGCACTCACAAAAGATGGTATTTACTCAGTCAAGTCTGCATACATACTAGGCAAGGGGTTTAATTTTGCAAACTTCCATCAAGCATGGATGGATTTATGGAGCTTCGATGTTAGTCCGAAAGTCCGCCATTTTCTGTGGAGATTATGCACGAATTCGCTGCCTACTCGTGGCCTTTTGAAGCATCGTCACTTGCTCGATGATGACTTGTGTCCCTGGGATTGTGGAGCGGTCGAGACAGCAGGTCACGCTATTTTTAATTGCCCCAGGTTTGCTGAATTATGGGTTGACTGCGGATGTGATGATATGAAGAATGTTGCTGCTTTCCCTTCAATGTGTGATGCTTTGGTTCATTGGCGCAGCCTTACTAAGGAGGTGCGAATTAAAGGGCTGTACCTAGCTTGGTGTATCTGGGGTGAACGAAATCAAAAAGTTTTTCACAATAAAAGCACACCAAACCACCTTCTCATGGCTCGTGTTCTTAGATTATTTGACGAGCAAGGGCGCTATGCTAAGTGCATCTACCCTCCTCCCAAAACCAACAGCAGCCAAAGCCCACGCTATTGGCTCGCCCCCCCTCCTGGTGTTGTTAAAATCAATGTAGATGCATGCTTGGCTATTGCGGGTTGGATTGGACTGGGTATTGTGGCTCGTAACTCCTCTGGGTCTGTTATTTTCTCGGCCACCAGACGTGTCAAAGCTTTCTGGGCTCCGGAACTTGCAGAGGCAAAAGCCATTGTTGCAGCTTTAAGATTGGGGAAACGTTATGGACTTCAGAACATTATCCTTGAGTCAGACTGCCAAGTTGTTATTAGGCGGCTATCCAACAATGTTCCCGACCTCTCTGATCTCGATACTATCCTTCATGACATCTTCTCTGCTTGCTTGTATTTTCCTTCTTTAGTCTGGTCTCATGTTAAACGTGATGGAAACTTTGTTGCTCATCACTTAGCTAAGCTAGTACCCTTCGGAGTTGAACAAGTATGGGAGAATCATGTCCCTCCGGAAGTGGCTCCTTATGTACTCATGGACAATTTGTCCCTTAATTAATCTAGCTGGCTTGCTTTTCCCCTCAAAAAAAAAAAAAAAATGTTTTTATTCACGTATAAATCACAAACGAGGGTCAAAGTGCAATTTGTTAATAGTGTAAAATGTCAAAGTGTAACAATTAAAAAGAAACAGAGGTAGTATAATAGAGATGACCAAAATTGAACTCTAAAGATAAATTATCCATCAATACAAAGAGAAAATCTTATGAGGACAACGATTTTCCCATACTTGTTTGGTGCCAAAAAGAAAAAGTTCTATCTTCTCTACGAACACGAGACACCTAATAGAACTAATACTAACACAAAGCGATAAAATAGAATTTTTTCCTTGGATAATGCAAAATTGGGTTTTAATTCCCAAAATATGCCCAAAAAAACTAAAATTCCCTGCGTACCGTCCACGTAGGACGGCACGCGAGAATTTTTTTTTTTTAGTAAAACCGCTACTTGCAGTAGCGGTTTACAAGTGCCGAGAAAATTTTTTTTTTTTCAACTTAGGTAAAACCGCTACTCGGAGTAGCGGTTTACAAAAAAAAAAAAAAAAAAAAAAAAAAATTTTTTTTTTTTTTTTTTTTTTTTTTGTAAACCGCTACTCCGAGTAGCGGTTTATAATGAAAGCTGATATCTGCTTACCGTATTTTGCGCAGGTTAACCGCTACTCTGAGTAGCGGTTTAATTTCAAAATAAACCGCTACTCTGAGTAGCGGTTTATATATATAAACCGCTACTCAGAGTAGCGGTTTATTTTGAAATTAAACCGCTACTCAGAGTAGCGGTTTCCGTGGGTTAAAACAAAAAAAAAAAAATTTTCTCACGTGCCGTCCTACGTGGACGGTACGCAGGGAATTTTAGTTTTTTTGGGCATATTTTGGGAATTAAAACCCACTTTTGCATTATTCAAGGAAAAAATTCCGATAAAATATCACCTAATAATACATCAAGATCATCAAGAAAAGTGAATGTAACTAGAAGTCTTGAACAACCGACTTCCACCATTATAATTACGGACTATTTTTTATTTATTTGACGGGGTTCGCACTTTCATTAACACTTTTATGTTATTCCTGATTTTTTACTATTTGTTTTTTATTCGCAGCCTTAATTTAACCATATATACCTAATACTCCATTAATTTTGCCTCTTCTTTCTTAATTTTCTTCTGTTTGCTGTTCTAGCTGAAGAATTATGTGGTATTGTAACTCTATTTACAAAAACAAGGAAAAAAGTCGGGAAAAAAAACCAATATTTAACTATTATACAGAATCACAAATTTTCTCTTATTCCTAGCACTGATTTTTTTATTTGTTAATTTGATTGATTTTGTGAAAAATTATGAGGAAGAGTCGGCAAAAGAAGCAAACTTTCTATCAACGCCGCCAAGAAAACGATGATTGGACGGTGAAACCTCTAAATGAACACCAAAAAAACCAAGTACCCAGTTCTGATCATCATCAGGATGATATAGAACAACCTCAAACTTCTTCAACCTCAAATTTTAATCCCTCAAGTCGAATAAATTTCAAGTGGGTGTCCAAAAATGGTGGGACCCAAGTCAAAAAATCTCTTCTTGAGCCGAAATATGATGAGGGTGGGTCCAATTTTGGGGAGAATGGAGATGGGCAGGAGGTGGATGAGAGAGAAAGTGAGGTAGGAGAGAGAAAATGTGAAGTTGATGTGGTAATAGTTGGTGGGGAGAAGATTGAAGGATCTGAGTTGAGTGAGGAGAGTGGTGTTGATGATGTTGTTAGAAGATTGGAGGAGTTGCAATTTGGGGTTGAAGAAGTTGAATTATCTGAGGAACAGATTAGAATTAATGATCAAGCTCAAGAAGATGAGGTATGTTTGGTTAATTCATATACTTCTAATTTTTTTTTATTGTTAAATGTGTTTTTGATTGTTATTAGTAGGCTAAATGTGTAGTAGATTTTGTGTGATATTAACTCCAATAGTGATCATAAGCTTGATTTTAATAGAGAAAAGAAGGTGAGGATTGAATTGTTTGTGTTGTCCACTTATTGAAGGGGCTGTTAAGCATGAAGTTGATCAGTGTTATTATATTACTAATTTAGACTAACTCCATTTATTGGTATTGAAGTGTGTAACAAGATATAAGCTCTATACTTGAGAAATCTACGTTAAATATATTCTACACAGTTATTTCATTTTGCTCCCTCTGGATAGGGGTGGTGGGAGGGCCTTGTAAGGCGGCTTAAGGGTTATATGAGGTATGATGACTGGAGAAGAGCATATGTACCGCGTGGTTATTGAGATTGTTAATGATATGTAGGCTTAAAATAAGATGCTTTTTTTTTTGTATGTGCTTTAGTTTCCATGACTTCTGCAAATATTGAAGCCCAGAAATTTGCAGTATATCTCGGAACCGTCTACCATCATGATTAGGATAATGCGGTTTGCATTGAAATGCTTCCTGAGGCTATGGGTTCGTTTCATGGCTGTAATAGAGGAAGATAAGCTGCGCTAAGGTGCTCGTGGCATGCCTCTGGTGACTGGTCACAATGTAAAGTTTGTATATATGATTTTTTTTGGCTTTTGACAAAAGAGAGTTGCCAATTCCGCTCTTCTTGCCTATATGTATATGTTTTTTGTGGCTTTTGACAAAATTGAGTTGCCAATTCCGTTCTTCTTGTCTATAGGCTATGATGTTTGGATGCATTGTAATGAAAATTCTGTGGCTTAGTTATTTGTCAAAACTCAAAACTGTTGAAAATTCTTCATAAGAACAGTCGTAGTTTCAACTATGCCAAATATATACCTCCTGTATCCTAGGCGGCAGGCGCACATCTTAACATTTTGTCTTGTGCGTGGGTTTTAGAACCTTGTTAGGCCTGTTGTCTCACTGCATCTTTGTTAAGGAAATTTTCTTGGTAAGTGTACATCCTCTAGAGTCTAGAATTGTCTTTGCCTTTTCTGGTTTTGAAATTTCGCTTTTCTTTACTGTATCCTTTGGAGTGAACTTTTTGTTCTTTCCGTCCTAAGCTGCTTGAGAGCAGTTAGACAAAGGCTGAACAGTTGGATTGAAGAAACTAAAGGAAAAGAGCGCACCTCTTTTTGCACTAATATTCACAGAACACGATACTTGTAGAAAGCTGTATAATCTTTTTCTAGGAAGTTCACTTCTAATATATTTTTATTATATATAAGAGTTTCTTAGATATTATTTATCGAATATTTTCAGTTGATTGCTATGGAGTCTATCTATGGAGACAATGTCCATGTCCTTGAAAATAGACGAGGCTTGCGATCTTTCCAGGTTTGGCTTCTTCAGAAAGCTCGAGATCATTCACTAATAGCTGCATATAAGCTGATGTCATCTTTTCTTTTGCAGATTTACATACAAATTGAACTTCCTAGTGCGTATCCAGTATCAGCTAAACTAAAGGCAGATGCTCAGGCTGACTCCAAATTGGGTGATTCAGATGAATTCGTATATACTTTCAAGGTTAATTATCTGTCACCTATTGTTTTGACTTGCTTGCTGCCTAGATCATATCCAAGTCATGGTCCACCCTCTTTCACACTCTCAGTTCAATGGCTGCATAAATCTGGAATTTCCAAGCTTTGCTCCATGCTAGACATGTTGTGGAATGAGCAACCAGGACAAGAGATCCTGTACCAGTGGGTAGAATGGTTACATATTTCTTCTCTTACGTACCTTGGTTTTGATAAAGAACTTGTGCTTGGACCCTACAATGTGAAAACTGCTTCAGATAGGCGTGCTATCTCTGGAGGTGTTTCTCCTAACTTTGATATTCCATCAATGAAGAGTTACAATGATGAGAGACAACATGAGAATTTCTTGAGTGGATTTCATGAATGTTGCATCTGTTTCAGCGAGTATGCAGGTACTATTAATTATTTCTTCTCCATTATGTCCAAATATTTGGTAATCTGGGCCTAGTTGACAATGTTTTTAAGAAAGTTGCTTTTGATCATCCACATTTGTTGTATTCTTTTCGGCTTATTAATTTATTTCTGAAGATACAAGTTCAAATAAGTTTAGAGAAATTCAGGTAAGTTCAATCCCTAGGCCGTAGCTACAATAAGTTCAGATTCAATAAGATAAGTTTAGACATGTTAAGACGAGTCTAATTCAATTGAATAGAACATGCCCTGCATGTCTTTTAGCATGGTTGTATATTGGTCATTAAAGTATGATGGGTCTTTTTTATCCCTTAAGCATAATACAAGTTTTTGAGTTCATTTTGATTTTATTGTTTGACTAGAGCTTATAGTAATCACTTTTACTTAGCTATGCTTCCATGCTAGCTTCTTAATTGACATTATGCTCTCATTAAAATCACTAAAGAGTTCATGAATTAAGCATTTCTTGACCTGAAACCTTGGGTCAATTGTTTGTCAATCTAATGTGTCTGCTCGTTTTGGTCTTACTCAGTGTTACCTAATTCCCTAATTCCCCCGCGAATCGCGAATTGAGAAAAGCGAATTATGGTCGGTTTTGGTTCATTTTTGGCTCATTTTGGGCGAATTGGCGAATTCAAAAGGCGAATTAGGTAACACTGGTCTTACTAGAAGGTGTTCCATACTAAATTATTGAATCGCTCTCCTGTTCTATAGAAAAAAATAGGTAGCAAAGCTGGAGCTGTCAATGTGTTTGAAGTTGCATCCGAACTCCCTGTAATAGGTCGGAAGCTTTTGTTGGGTTTAATGAAAATCACTTCAGTGCAGGATCTTTAATGGCTGCTCAGGATCTTTATAATCTTTATAATCCATTGTTCTTTGGTGTGTTGTCCTGGTATTCCCTTCTCGACTTTCCATATATAAAGCTTTTGAAAACCTTATACTACAAGGTATCAAGCTGGGGCAGCGAACCTAATAAGGGTTCTGGTTGGCACGTGCCCACCCAAAAAAAATTCTTGTTATCGCTTTAAGATTTTTCTTAATATAGAAGATAAACTTGTAAATGTACATCAACTGTAAAGGAGTGGAGCAGTGGTAATTTACCCTTTGACGTTATAATCCTAGTTTCTATCCCCGTGCAGAATCGCTTGTAGTGCACCTTTTGCTTTTTTTGTTCTTTTTTCCTTTTTCCTTTTTCCTTTTTGAAATTAATTATTGTTGATTTTTCCCCCCTTCCAACTTTGTTTTGCTTGATCTTTCTTCCTATTCCCCAAAAAACTTCTTTGTTCTTTTCTTTTCTTTCCTTGGTTTTTATGCAGCCAACTTTTACTTGTATCCAACTCTAATCATTCAATTTTTTAAACCCTATTGTGAAGCTAACAACTATAAAATTATGAAAGTAATTTCAAAATATGATTAACCATACGTCAATATATGTTTTGGATCTGTCATTATCAAATATCAATCTGTCATTGTCAGTTTGTGTCAGGCTGTCAGCTATTGGTCAATCTGCCTATTAAGCTTATTGCTACCCTTGTGAGTTTATGTGATACGGGGTTTAGCTTGTTGTTCCACCCGCCCCTCCAAGTTATAAATCCTGGATTCGCCTCTCTGGCAATAAGGGATGTAAAATGCCTTAATTATCTCCCGTCACAGCAACATACACAGATCCCCATATTTGTTATATGATTATATATCATGGAAGGTTGCATTTTTTAAAATTGAACTTAATTTTTATGATATGTCTCACTGAAGTATTCAAGTGTAATGCATAGTCAATAGCAAATTTCTTTCTTAAAATGCATTTCTTGATTGCTCATACCTCAACATCTCCAAATATTTATGAGTGTATTGAAAATGAATAAAGACATTGCGAAGAGAGACGTATTACCTTGGAAACTTGCATGAGACATGCCATGTAGAAACAGTTTAAACTATAAACTACAATTTTGTTCTCTACCTTTTACCAAAGAAGCCGCAAGTGTCAAAAATCCAAATTATCATTGGCCTTAGGTCTGAAGATTAGATTCCAACTTACTGGATTTTCTCATCTTTGGTCCTTAACACCGAAACAAATACCTAACTAATTTCTCACCCTACTTACCAGAGTAGACTGGACTACTGGAGTTCAAAAATTTTGGAATTGAAGGAGGTTGATCATGTCCTCTCAAGACTGATGCTTAGATAATGGATGTAATACTAGATTTCTATGAAATAAATGTTATAGTAGTTATTGGCGAAGATGATTTCAATCGGTACATGCTTAGCGAAAGACAATCACAACTCCAGAACATCTGAAGCAAAATGCGATCAGAAGCCTGTTCTCCTATTGTAGTATTATGATGGCATAAGTGACTGAATTTCAGGATATCTGCAGGATGACACTTCTGTTTAGATGGTTCATAGACCTTTTCTTTTTTTACATAGAAACATGAAAAGGGGAAGAACTGAAAGCCTAATGAAGTGCTGAAGTGTTGCACATTAATATTTCGAGGGCTTTCTTACTGTCCTTGCTCACTGTTCATATTATTCTTTTGTCCAGGAGCGGAATTTTTGAGATTGCCATGTCATCACTTCTTTTGTGTAAAATGCATGACCACTTATACTGAAGTGCATGTGAAGGAAGGGACAGTTAACAAGCTGCAATGTCCAACGACTAAATGTGGCTGTATGATCCCACCTGGTTTATTGAAACGGCTGCTGGGGGATGAGGCATTTGAACGTTGGGAATCTATGATGTTGCAAAAAACCCTTGATGCAATGTCTGATATAGCTTATTGCCCCAGATGTGAAACAGCTTGTTTGGAAGATGACGACCAACATGCGCAATGTTCTAAGTGCTTCTTTAGCTTTTGCACTCTTTGCAGGGAGAAACGCCATGTGGGGATAGCATGCATGACACCAGAGATGAAGCTTAAAATATTGGAGGTAAGAGCTGTTCGATAATGTTTTTATTCGCAAGTTCAAACCTTAGCCTACAGGAGACTTGAATGCAAATTAGTTATTTAGGTGAAGTCTGGGGTAGGACAGGGTATCTGGTCTCATCATTTCCTTTGATGATGTTTTACCATATGATTAGTAGTTCACTCATCTGTCCCGGTTCTCATCCCTTTAGCACCTTGGTTCTCAAAGTATAGATAATTTTTTGCATCTGTTCTCATTTTCTGAATCAGCAGTGTTTTACCATGGACTGGGGTTCAAGTCCAACACCTTGTACGTATCTCACTATTGTCCCTCTTTTACCACGGGCATCTTTGTTATTATAGAATACACTCTTCATCTGGTTGGCCATATATCTTTTCACTCTGAAAAGGAAGCATAAGACTGACATGAAGATCTTCCTGTGAGTCGCTGGGCCCATGCCCCATAACTTGCCAAGTACTCAATCTTGTCTATTTTGCTTCCTATAGCCAAAGTTTTACCTGGTCATTTGCATCTGTCTGGCACCTCCATGATTCATCAGTTTGATAGTATGGACATAAATTTGTGTTTGAGCTGTTGTAGTGACCTGTATTGAACAAAAACTGTTATGGGGAGAGGTCATATACTTTTAGTATTACTTGACTGCCAATTTCTTTCTGTATTGGTCTGCTTTTACTGAATTAGCTTAGTTGAACTTATCCCTAGAGACTAACAGCTTATATGCGTTCTCCTGGTCATTCTAAGTATATGATTGTTTATCTTATGCAGAATGCTAATATAACAAATATGATGATTTTTAACTTAAATGCAGTTATTGCATATCGATTTGCTAACACAGTCATCATGCATCTAATTTTGTGTTGACAAATTCAGATTTTTGAGGATCAAAATAAACAGTTTGGTAAGCTCCCCAGTATTGCTGGTAGCTGCTTATAAACTACAGTCACGGTGATGAATTTATATGTAATTTTGTAAAGAAACCACTTTTGATAATTCCCATGGTAATGGAACTTCATCCTAAAATTGTGATTTTTCCTACATGAATTTCCGTTACCACACAATTCCACCTTCATTACCACACAATTCCACCTTTAAAGTGCTAATAGATGGTAATAAAAGTTGATGAAGTGAGATATTTGGGGATGAAAACATTACTATGAACATTTGGTAAACATATCTTCAGCAAAATGACCTAGAAATGGATTACCATTAGATCATATATACTACCACCTACTGAAAGGACCATGAGGGGTAATGGGACTAGCTATGTCACTTAACAACTGATTTTTTTGGGGGCCTCACGGGGAAGCCCTTGGTAAGAAGGACCCTACTGGACCAGAACCTTTCCCAGCCCTACGCAGGTTAACGTTTGAGAGTACGGGGATATAACAGAAACTTGTGACGTAACCTTCACCAAGCAAGCTTGGTGAATAACTGATGGCATATTGTTATTCGGGAAATGTGCTCTTCTTGAATGACTGCATATATATGTAATATCAATTTTCTGGATTATTAGTGAGACGGTTTGACAAATAGAGTTTAGAGTTTAGCTGTTAGAGTTTAGAGTTTGTTGTTAGAGTTTTAACTTTTTGCTTAGTAGATTTGACTGCTGATTTGACAACCTTTTTTTTTATAAATATGTTTGGTAATAATTAACCAATTGCTAAAAGCTTATTACCATTTGTTTGAGTAAAATGACATTTATAGACATTTTAATACAATGTGTAGTAGTATTATTAGAGGCAAAAAATTCATTGAAAATGTTTGTACCTAATCCTCTAAAGAAAAAGCTCCTAGTAGGAGCTTTTTCATTTTGAGAGTTCTCATTCGAAAACTCTCTCTAAAACTCTATTTTACCAAACACCTCTTTTACAGTTTTTGACTAGTCAAAACTCTAAAAGTGATCCAAAATTCTCTTTTTACTCCAAAACTCTAATTGCCAAGCACCCCCACAATGCCACATATTTCTTAGTAAGATAAGTGTCACCCAGGGAACGGAGACGAGGTAGAGGTAGATCGGATCCTGGAGTTGTGAGAATCAGAATCTGTGTCTTATGGGGAGAAGGTGAAGATGCTCACTGTAGTTCCCACCTTATTTTCTTATGACACGTAATGTTCAGGAATTATGATAAATCAACTTACCTTCTCCCATGTTTTGAGATCCACACACATGAATTGTTTGCATAGAACTTGCAACAAGGGTATGCGTAACATAATTTCAGGAACTTAGCTATCAGAAACTTCAATATATTGAAAAAACCCGCTAATATATGACTTTTAGGTTATGTAGGAGATTACATAGCAGATAGAGGGGTCGTTCACTTATCCTCCATGCATTTGAGTGGAAAGTAAGCCAAACAAACCTAAAAGTCCTTAATATAACAACCCAATTATCCCCTCCCTCTCCTTTCTGGTGTATATAAATTCTTTTCTTGTTTGTTTGCTTGTGTGTGTGCGTGCGGTGTGTGCGCTTGTGGAAAATTCACTGCTCGAACATAGTTCTCCAATCCCCTGAATTTCAATAAAGAAAGTCACATAACTTGTAGAAGAATTTGGCTGGTGCCTGGTGGTACTTTTGTAATTTTATATGCTTAACTGGAATTCAGAATTCCTATTTGGTTTCAGTTTTGGCTAATTTTGTGAACAATTTTATTGAGTGTATTAGCATTGTACTTTTAGTATTTAATTCCAGGCCCCAGGCAGGGGATCTTATTTTTGTAGTGAAATACAGTATTATCTTTTTCTAATTAATGATTAGAAATGGAATCTTAACATCAAAGTTTATGAATGCAGGAGCGCCAAAATTCATCCCATCTTATGTCTGAACAAAGACGTAAAGAGCTTGATATGATAAATGAACTTCGAAGTGTGACGGAGATTCTCCGTGATGCTAAGCAATGCCCATCGTGCAAGATAGCTATCTCTAGAACTGAAGGTTGCAATAAGATGGTGTGTACTCAGTGTGGCCATTTCTTTTGCTACCGCTGTAACAAAGAAATTAGTGGATATGAGCATTACAGGTTTGTAGTTAATTCACGAGCAGTGTAGCTGATTTGGTTTAATCTGTCAAATATTTATTTTGTCATGGAAATTTAACTCTACTGATATTGTTTCTGCGACTATATGAAGAGATGGAACATGTGAACTTTTCCCACAAGAAATGGTTGAGGAGTGGGAAGTGCGGATTAATGCTCGTCAAGTCCTGGGTCAGTTGCAAGCTCAAGCTTTTCCTGCAAATGCTCGACCTTGTCCTATGTGTGGGCAGTTGAATGCTAAGGCATGTCATACATTCATGGATCTGATCAACGTTATACAACTTTTTTACCGAAACAAATTTGTAGAGCTCCAAATTATAGACATAGTACTTTTGTTCTTAAAAATAATTGCAACACTTGCTCCTTCGGGGTCTCCATTGCACACATTCTTTTGACCATATATTTATATAGATATGAATATTGGACTTCGTTGTGTATTATACTTTACTGTATATGGTTTCATATGTGAACTTGTGTATTTATATTGATTACAGGTTGGAAACAATAATCACATCTTCTGCTGGGCATGCCAAAACCACTACTGCTACCTTTGTAGGAAGGCTGTACGACGTAGCTCTGAGCATTATGGTCCCAAAGGTTGTAAACAACATTCAGAAGGATAGGTGACTGGAACACAAAGAGAAATACACCTTGAGGTCAGTCGGGTGACAATTCTTTCTCCCTTGGGTAGGGAACACAGTTTGGTGCTTGATGAAATTCTTTGAAATTATGGAGCAAGACATCATAGATTCAATGTGCATTGGGAAGTCTGCTTTACCGCAATAGTACAGTAGTCGGCTTCTTAACACTTTATTTGGATAGAAGGAAACGGAGGGAAAGGGATGGAAGGGATAAGGAGGGGAACAAATTCCCTTATGTGGATAGTGGATACATTGGGGGAAGGGAGGGGAGGGAGAGGGAAGGATCTACTTTCCCTCCCTTTTTAATAAATATCGTCCCTCCCAGATTGGAGAGATTATCTTTCCCCTTCTCCTTCCAAATAAAGTGTAAATGTGCTCTAAGATGACTTAGCAACAGAATATTTCTAATGGCCCATTTGGTAGTCGTTAATAAATTGCGATAATGGGAGTGAATTTTAAGTGTAATTTTATTAGGGAAGCATCCTTAAAATCTCCATGGGGAGTTATTTTTTCTCCATGAAAAAACAATCTCACTCCTGAACTTGTGTTTTTGTCTCTAAGGGATAATCAAATTGCTATTTGAAACATTATTTTCTTTTGTATATTATTCAAGTCCTACAGATTATACACCAATTATTTACCATTTCGGCTCCGTTTGGTAGGGTGTAAAACGTTTTCTAGGAAAACTGTTTTCCTCTATTTTCAGTTTTACATTGTTTGGCTGGCAAAAGAGTGTAAAATCATTTTCTTTTGGGGTAAAATTACTCTCCTAATGATGGAAAACCATTTTCCTTTCAAAATGAAGGGAAAACTATTTTCCTTTTCTCTCTTGTACACTCATGTCACTACCTCCTTACTTTCCCTTTCATTTTTCTTTCATTTCATCATTTTTCTTACATCGAATCAAACAACGGAAAACTAATTTTGGAATTGTGTTTTCCATTGTAAATTGTTTTCCATGAAAATCATTTTTACACTGAAAATATTTTACGTCCTACCAAACGGGGCCTTCATTCTTTCAAGTCTTGACGTATTGAGAATGTCTGACTTAAAAAATCAAATGATCATTTAATTCAACTTTCAGAAAATTGTCTGACTTAAAAACAGAAGATCAGAATCTTAGAGCTGCATGAGGTTACGTCTTTCTTCATGTGCGAAACGAAAATTCATTCAGAAAATCTGTTCATTCAAATGTTTAAAATTTGCAAAATGTAACATAAAAACAAATTGGATACATGTAGAGAAAATTAACATAAAAAACTTGGTCTTTTACTTCTACTTTAATCTATGGTTAGTACCTGCGAGTGACAATGAGACGGAATCCATAAGTTCCTCGTCTGATTCAAGAGCTTTCGTAGAATCAGTAAGTAAACATATTTCTAGATCCGTACTTCCTGCAGCCTCATATCCAGATTCCAGGATAAGAAGTCATCTTCGATCTTCCCTAGATATGTTTGCATACCCTATGGCCAGCTAGTGCTTTACCGGGTCGAAAATCATTCCCATACACGTCGACGTCAGGGATTGTGTTGAAGTTACACAAGCAGGATGTAAAGCCTCATCAACTTGCAAATATCAGCAAAGCATTAACAGCATCAACAGCTCTTCAGTAGCACTGAAGCAACAACTGTCAGCTCTAACAAACTAAGCCAGCTCAGCATATTCTGTTAATATGTAATAACAAACTTGTACAGCTCACCTAGAGTTAGTTACTACTGTAGCTTAGTTTTATAAATATAGCTGAGATTGTAATAGTTGTTTTTTCAATGAAATACAATATAATTTTCCTCTCTCTAAAATTCAGAGAGTTGTATTCTCTCCAAAACTCTTGTTATATTCTTTGAAGCATTTCAATGCATTATTCAATATTCATCTACTGAATTTCATGAAGTTAGATGAACAATTTCATCATGGTATCAGAGCATAAGTGTTCTGGATTATAATCAAATGTTCCGCATCAATTCTTAATCTCTGATTTGAAGAACTGAGATCAAATTTGTTTTTCTAACGATTGAATCAATCTTCTCCACTTGCTGAAATCAAGAAATCGAGGTATTTTCTTCTGAATTTCTTCAAATTGCATCAAAGAATGGCACCTAGAAATTCAAATGCAAATGCAAACTTAAATGAATCTCACTCACATCTTGAATTTTCACAAGATCCTAACAATGTGTATTATCTCAGTTCATCTGATTTAAATACTACAAAATTAGTTCCTATAGTTTTTTCTGGTTCTGGCTTTGCTGATTGGAAAAGATCCATGGTGATTGCATTATCAGCTAGAAATAAGCTAGGTTTTGTTGATGGTTCTATATCAAAACCATCTGGAAATGCAAATTTACTGAAAATATGGACTAGATGCAATGATCTAGTTATATCCTGGTTTCTTGCTTCATTAGATCAAGTCATTGCTAGATCAATATTGTATTTCAAAACAGCAAGAGAGATTTGGCTTAATCTTGAAGAAAGATTTGGTAATTTTTCTGGAACTGAGTTATATAGTCTGCAACAACAACTGAATGACGTAACTCAGGAAGAAGATGAAAATATTTCAGAGTTTTTTACACAAGAATCAAATCTCTATGGGATATGATTGATGGTCTTGATCCAATTCCTGCTTGTGTGTGTACTGGTTGCAATTGTAACATAACCAAGCTCATTCTGAAGTCACAACAGAATGCTAGATTGTTATGTTTCTTAATGAAAGCAAATCAGAAATATGCTTTGGTCAAGAGTACTATACTCATGATGCAACCTCTACCAAACATAACACAAGCCTATAGACTTTTATGCCAAGAAGAAAGTCACAGAGGACTTGCAGACTCTACTAAGAACAACAGTGAAGTTGTAGCTTTCACAGCAAGGAAGATTGATTAGAAACCTTACAAGCAACAAGCTGCCAGAGTTACATTCAACACTAACAATAACTCAGGCTACAATTCTAGTAAGGTTCTCACTAGTAACAAAAGACCTTCACTCTTTTATTGTGATCACTGTAAAATGGGAGGTCACTCCATGGATAGATGCTGGAAAATTCATGGATATCCTGCCAATCATAAGTATGCCAAAGGCAAGAAAGTAGCAGCAGTTGCTCATGGTGAAACAGCTGATGATGAGAACAGTGAGATGATTCAAGCATCATTCACTAAAGATCAGTATGTGAAGTTGATGGATGCTCTTAATCAACACAACACTGCTGATCAGACTGAACATAATGCTGGAGGTTCTCTTGGACTGGCATCTAGTGCTCAACTAGCAGGTATTTTTTGTCTAAATTCCGTTTTGAAACAAAATTGGATCATTGACAGTGGTGCCACTGATCATATGTGTTCCAATTTAAATCTATTTATCAATTATCATGAAGTATCTGGTACCAATCACTTCATAACTATACCTGATGGAAGCAAAATTCAGGTAAAACATGTTGGAAACATTAAATTGGGTTCTTTCTTAGCGCTTAAAAATGTTTTACATGTTCCTGGTTTTCATTTTAATCTCATTTCCATTCCCAAAATATGTCAAGATGATTCTTACACAATTAAATTCACTCATGACAAGTGTTTCATTCAGGGCCCTTTGATGAACCACTGCATGGTTCTTGGTGAGCTGGAGCATGGTCTCTACAAATTAAGTGAAGATGTTCTTTCTTCTGCACCTCTTCATGTTTCTACTATAGATAATAATACTACTGTGTCTACTTCAAACCTTTCTACTTGTTTCACTGCTGTAGAAAATGCCAAGCTATGGCATCTCAAACTAGGACACATCTCTTTTAACAAAATTCCAGAATTAGATCCTTCTGTAGATTAATGGTTGTCTAGCTGAACATTTTGCAATTTGTCCAATAGAAAGCAACCTAGAAGATCTTTTCCTATTAGCTCAATAAAATCACCTTTGCTTTTCAACTACTTCATGTAGATGTATGGGGACCTTACAGAACTTGTACCTATTCTGGTCATAACATGTTCCTTACAATTGTTGATGATTTTACAAGAGTCACTTGGACTCATTTAATGAAAAGCAAATCTGATTCTGTTGCTTTAATGACTCAGTTCTTGAATTTCATTGCCACTCAGTTTCATACTCAGGTTCAAACTGTGAGAACAGATAATGCACCTGATCTTATAGAAGGAGATATGAAACAGCTCTTTATTGATAGAGGCATTGAAAATCAGAAAAGTTGCAGTGGTACACCACAACAAAATGGTGTAGTGGAACGCAAGCACAAGCATTTGCTTGAAACAGCAAGGTCTCTTCTATTACAATAAAAAATTCCTACAAAATATTGGGGTGATTGTATATTAACTGCCACTTATTTGATCAATAGAATGCCTCTCACCAGCATTCAAAATGCAACCCCTTTTGAAAAACTCTTCAAATACAAACCTACTCTTAAACACTTGAGAATATTTGGGTGTTTATGTTATGCCAACACTACTTCTGTAAACAGAACCAAACTTGATCCCAAAGCTCATCCTTGCATTTTTCTTGGTTACCCTCCTGCACAAAAGGCATACAAAGTCCTTGATCTTGTCACACACAAAATTCTGATATCTAGAGATGTTGTTTTCTTTGAAAAACACTTCCCTTTTCACTATTCTTCAACCACAAACAAACCTCTCTCACAAATTTATCCTTTGCAAATTTTTCTCCCTACAGTAACTGATCTTAGTGATTCTAGCTCAGTTCCATTCTCTACTTCTTCTCCTAATTCACCTTCTATTCCTACTCCTGATTCTAGCTCAGTTCCTTCTACTACTTCTACTGCTTCTCCTATTTCTGATTCTTCCCTTCCTACTCTAAGGAAGTCTACCAGAATTTCTAAACCTTCTACACATCTTCATGACTATATTTGTTCTCACACTACTCTTTCTACCTGGTGTAATTTGGTTTCCTATCAAAATTTTCCTTCACCTTCTAAGGCTTTCCTAGCCTCCTTGCTCACTACTATTGAACCAACCAGTTATCATGAAGCTGCTAAGGATCCATTATGGGTCAAAGCCATGGATTCAGAATTTTCAGCATTAACAGATAACAAAACATGGGATGTTGTGTCTCTTCCTAAAGGCAAGAAACCTATTGGTTAAATGGGTTTATAGAATCAAAAGAAAAGCAGATGGTTCCATTGATAGATACAAGGCCAGGTTGGTTGCAAAGGGTTTCACTCAAAAATATGGTATAGATTACCAAGAGACCTTCTCTCCAGTGGTGAAAATGGCTACTATTAGAAGTATCCTTGCTTTGGCTGCTAGCAAAGGATGGACTTTATATCAATTGGATATAAATAATGCCTTCTTGCATGGGGATCTCCATGAAGAAGTATACATGCATATGCCTACTGGTATTCCTAATCCTCACAAGCTTGTTTGTAGGCTTAACAAATCCCTTTATGGCTTAAAACAAGCCAGCAGGCAATGGTTTCAAAAGCTCAATTCTGCTTTGCTCTCACAAGGCTTCCTTCAGTCTAAAAATGACTATTCTCTCTTTATCAAGAAAGAAAGTGATGATATCACCATCCTTGCTGTCTATGTGGATGATATAATCATCACAGGCACCAACTTAGCTACTATTGACTCTCTCAAAGCCTATTTACATAACACCTTCAGTATAAAAGATCTGGGAAAGTTGCATTACTTCCTAGGTATTGAAGTCCTCACCACTTCTGATGGTTTTATTCTCTCTCAACACAAATTCACTAAAGAGCTTCTTCAAGATAGTGGTTTAACCTTTCAGAAAAAGACCTCTACTCCTCTTCCTACACATGTCAAGTTATTAATTGATGAAGGAGATTTGTATCATGATCCAGCAGCTTATAGAAGCTTAGTTGGTAAGCTTAACTTCTTAACTCATACCAGACCTGACCTTGCTTTTGCTGTTCAAAGTCTAAGCCAATTCATGCATTCTCCAGAAATTGCTCACTATCAAGCTCTTGTTCATACCCTTCATTATGTCAATTCTACTGCTGGTCAAGGAATCCTTCTCAAAGCCTCTGATAAGCTTACCCTTCAAGCCTATAGTGATTCAGATTGGGCTGCCTGTCCCAATACCAGAAAATCTGTCACTGGTTATGTCCTTCTCCTAGGGACTTCTCCAATAAGTTGGAAATCTAAAAAGCAAGGCACCACTTCTAAATCTTCTTCAGAAGCTGAATATAGAGCCATGGCTCAAGCTGCCTCAGAAGCTTGCTGGTTAGTCAGACTTCTTACAGAGTTAGGCATCTCTAATCTCACTCCTGTCACTCTACATTGTGATAATATGTCAGCCTTACACATTGCTCGCAATCCAGTCTTCCATGAGTGTACCAAGCACATAGAAGTGGACTGTCACTTTACCAGAGACAAGGTTCTAGAAGGCTTACTTCAACTTAGCTATCTTCCTACACATAATCAATTAGCTGATGTTTTTACTAAGATACTTCCTGTTGCTCAACATAAAAACCTACTTTTCAAACTAGGTATGGTTCCTACCTCTCCATCCCCTAATTTGAGGGGGGGTGTTGAAGTTACACAAGCATGATGTAAAGCCTCAGCAACTTCCAAATATCAGCAAGGCATCAGCAGCATCAACAACTCTTTAGTAGCACTGAAGCAACAACTGTCAGCTTTAACAAACTAAGCCAGCTGAGCATATTCTGTTAATATGTAATAACAAACTTGTACAGCTCACCTAGAGTTAGTTACTACTGTAGCTTAGTTGTATAAATATAGCTGAGATTGTAATAGTTGTTTTTTCAATGAAATACAATATAATTTTCCTCTCTCTAAAATTCAGAGAGTTGTATTCTCTCTAAAACTCTTGTTATATTCTTTGAAGCATTTCAATGCATTATTCAATATTCATCTACTGAATTTCAAAGTTAGATGAACAATTTCATCAGATTGGCATACTTGATACAACTGTAGTTGATTCATTGGAGTTTTCTCTATGAATCTTGGACCACAAGCAGGGGCGGATCCAGGATTTCAATAATGGTGGGGCACCAAATTAATCAACCTAACATTGTGCAAAAATTCAAAAAGATCCAAAAATACATAAGTTGAAATTCCTACATATTTAGTTAATTGATTTTGTAGCATTGAATATTTGATATATATTTTGCAAAAAAGCAATCACACACATTGATATTCAAATAAAAAAAAAAGCAATTTCGTTGTAATTCAATCAAGAAAGCAAGTAATACAATTTGAAACAAGAAAAAAAGTAAATTAATACTTCATACTTGTGGAAACCGGAAAAGAAACAAAAAAGAGTAAGAATTACTCCCTCCGTCTTTTTTTATTTGCTACAAGCACTTTTTCACAAAGACCAAGGAGGGAGTGGGGACCATTGACATAAATGGAATTAACAAAAAAGCAAATAGGTAAATTGTGGGACCTATGTATTATATATGGAAACATTTAAAATCAAGTACGGAAGTGATGGCAAATTTGTAAATAAAGTATGGGACCTATGTACTATATATGGAAATATTTGCAAATGTAGCAAATAAATTGAAACACCCCTAAATGGCAAAATGTAGCAAATAAAAAAAGACGGAGGGAGTAAGAAAGACATACTTGTGAAATTGGGCTAAAAGGAAATTCTCTACTGTTGGCACGAATTGCAAAGCTTAAATCTAATTGAATTGTCTTGTTGTACACTTGTACTGTGGCTGTGTGGCAAACTGGGCTACAGGCAGACTGGCAGTGCGACAGGCGACAGTGTCACGTCGTCGTTACTCGTCAGCATAAGTCCTCTACTGCTCTTTGCCTCTCTCACAGCGGGTCAGATTATTTTTAGGTTCTAAAAGTACTTTTGGGCAGCGGGATTTTGTGAAACCGAGTAGTAGAAGTATACGGTATTCCGCCCCTGCACCTCCCCCTCATGGTTGAGATTTGAATCTAATTATAAGCAACTGCTTTTGACCTGATTACACCCTTGGAAGAGTACTTATTTGGTTGTCAAAATGTATAGCCACTAGGTAATTGTTTGATATATAAGATATTATATGTAGGTAATAGAAATTTTCATGATTTTCAGATTTGAGTCGTTGTTTGATTGACAAGAAGTGCGAAAATGGGGATAATGAAAATTCATGAAAATTTGAAATTCCTACAAAATGTAGAAATTTATTTACCTACCCTCTCCTTGGTCACTCATAATTCCTTCATAAATTCCTATGAATTACAACTTTTTTTATGGCTACCGCATAATTTAGACTAATTCCTAGAAATTTTATAATTCCTCACAAATTGTAAATTTCTTTGGGGGTTTAATTCCCATTGCAACCAAACAAGCACTAAAAATACGCAAAAGCCACCATTAGTATAAACCAGCATATTAGTTGAGCAAAACTGACAGGAGAGAAGTTATGATATTAAGAGCGGAATATCTCTTGTAAGGATTAAACGTTCACTTATTTAGGCGAATAAGAGCGATATTAAAGCTTGGGGTTGAACATCTGTTGCATGCAAATCACTACAAGTTAATAAGAGAAAGTTGCATGGATCAAAGGCTTGTTCTTCCCAACTTCTTTTCAGTTCAATTCAGTTGCAATAAGTTCAGTTAGTTAAGTTTCAATCAGTTCAGTTCAGTTAATTAAGTTTCAATCAGTTCACTTCAGTTCGATTCAACTTTGCGCAGTTTAGCTCCAATTATCATTTCTATTAGTAATAATTTAATTCAGTTCTATTCAATTCAGTTTAGTTTAGTTCAGTTGCAATCAGTACAATTCAATTCAAATTAGTTTAGTTCAGTTGCAATCAGTTTAGTTGAGTTCGATTCAATTCAGTTCAGTTGTTTTATGCTGAATATAATACTCCCCAATGCGTACTAAGACGTGGACCAAGACTTTGACGATGAAGAATTGTTCTAATTGCGTTACATGGAAAAAGAATTGTGGATGAGATTTTTTTGTTTTGTTTTATTTAGTTTCTTAATTTGATGAGGATTTTAATTATATAACAAGATTGTTTTTAGGTATATGTAATATCTTCTAGAACTATTATCTTGGGGAGGAAGTATCCTAATTCTAGCAAAATAAGGTTTTCTTGTTTAGTCTATAAAAGAGGGTTTAGGCTTAACTAGGAAAATATAAGGGTGAGATTCACAACAACAAAAGAGGGTATGGTGGTGTGAGCGGGAGGAGTCACCAACGAAAATCTTAAGTGGTAGGAACTGTCAATTAATCATTGTAACACTCCGACCATGTTCTACTTTTCAAAATACCTTTTCAATATATAACTTAAAGAATCATCAACGCATTATCGCTCGTGTGATAACGTATCGGCTTATACATAATTTTGTAGCGGGAAACATAATAAGCTTTAAAAATAAAACTTAGTGCACCATAAAAGTCAACTTTAAAAGTCAAACCAATAAAACTCAAAGTCAAATTCAAAAGTTAAAGTCAACAAAAATAGTCAAAGTCAACTACAAAAAGTATAAAGTCAAAGTATTGATCCCTGAACTCATGATGCATCATCTTTGAACCTGGAAATGAATGATACACTATTGATCCCTAGAGACTACTCACCAAATGATTAATCACATGATCAATAAGGCATAGCCATGATCAACACACACACAATAGCCATGATCAACACACACACACACACACAAAGCACGTAATCAGCAAAGCTGAAAACTGCATACTAAATACATAAACAAACTTAGCATGATACTAATAAATAACAAGCAGAGATAAATAATAATATAATAACACTGTAGACTACTTCTACTGAATAAAACTTCACAATTAATAGATTATTTAATTTAGATGGTGTAGGCATAAAATTTTTATTATATGCCACGTCACACAATAAAGTCAAATGTTGACTTTTGTTAATAAATGATCATCTAAATTAATTAATTTGGGCTCACTATTAAACGTGGCCTATTTTAATTAAATCATTTATTATGGAGTCTTGGACTTATTAAATGAAAGTTGGACTGTTATGTCCATGAGGCCCAAGAGGCAGGTCATGTGGAAACCCTAGGGTTCTCCTAACTCTATAAATAGAGCTCTCCTCTTCACTTGCTGGAGGAGAAGAAATCAGACTCCAGAACCAGCAAAGAGAAACACACAAGGCACAACCTAAACTTCTCAAGTAGCCTCTCTGCCAAAAGTCAAGTTGCATCAGATTCTCTTCGAGAAGAAGAACAAGATCAACCTTGAGCGAGATCAAGCCCGAAGGCCCTCATTCAAGAAGATCATATTGGTTCTTGAGCAACAACAAACCAACATCAAATACTTCCAATAGAAGAAGAACAACAAGAATTCAAATTGACGTGCCGTTCTATTCTACATCAATATCCCTGAACAAGATCATGCATGAAGGCCCTTATTCAGGAAAATCCAAACTGTTCGTGAATTGCAAAGTTCAAATACACGTGGAGATTTAATCAGAGGATTAAAACATTAGAGATTGTAACCCAAAAAATACAAAATTAATAAACTTATCATTTGTTCACATCTTTTGATTCTATTTTGCAGATTTAAAATTTGTGTTTACAAATTTGGCACGCTCGGTGGGACAATCTCTACCTTTCATCTTTTTCTCCATTCAAGCAATGAAGTAAATTCATTCGACCATGGTGGCCAAGAGAAGATCTGTTCATGACAGCAACAAATCCTTTCCTCCAAGCGTGGATCCTTCAACGGAGTTAATCATTGGAGCGACAAATGTTGTTAATGTAAGTGTCATGACCATTGAAGCAAATACCATGGAGGAAGAATTAGCAAACATGAAGATGCTCATTCACTAACTCGCCAAGGAGAATGAGGAAAAAGAAGCACAAATCAAAATCCAAAGCAAACAACTTGCTGCTCTGACAAAGAAACTTGAGAAACGTCCAACTGGTGAAAGCGAAGGCGATAGTGGTGGATCCAAATTTAGCATGAAGTCAAAGACTAGTGCAAAGGATGGAGCTATCCATGGCGATTCATTCAATTTCCAACAAATTCAAGATATGATAGCCACAGCTGTCAAACGCCAACTTAGTGGAGATTTTGATGGGAACGACCACTACACCAAGCCTTATACAAAGAGAATTGATGCCCTAGAAATGCCTATGGGCTATTAACCTCCCAAATTCATGCATTTCGATGGCATTGGCAATCCCAAACAACATATATCACACTTTATTGAAACTTGTAATAATGCAGGTACTGAAGGAGACCTACTCGTAAAGCAGGTCGTTCGATCTCTGAAAGGAGTGGCATTTGATTGATACACCGACTTAGCCGCTAGATTAATTGACAACTGGGAACAAATGGAAGAAGCATTTATGGATTGTTTCTTCAGCACTCGCCGTATTGTCAGCATGACTGAGTTGACAAAAACCACCCAGCTGGCGGATGAGCCTGTTATAGAATATATTAATCGATGGCACACGTTGTGTATTCAATGCAAATATCACCTATCTGAAGCATCCGCTGTAGAGTTGTGCACCCAAGGCATGCATTGGGACCTGGCTTACATATTGCAAGGAATTAAGCTAAACACATTCCAAGAACTGGCAACTCGGGCTCACGAAATGGAGATGACCATCGCCAACCATGAAGAGAAGTAGGATTAGACATCTACATCGATGATTGTTCATGGCTGCAACCTTGTAAAAAAAAATTCACAAAAGGACAAAAATACCCAAAAAAAACTCCTAAGTAAGAGTATAAACTGCGTATCTGGAAAAAAAATCTCCTAAGCAAGAGTATAAACTGCAAATTCAAAAAAAAAGAAAAACTCCTAAGTAAGAGTATAAACTGCATAACTAGAACAAAAAAAAAATTACTCCTAAGCAAGAGGATAAACTGCATACTTGTCAAAAAATTGAAAATCGAACTACGTTTGGCTTGATCCAAAAAGGTGTAAAAACCAGTTTATTTGGTACGTAGGCGTTTTGGATAATTAAATATTTAAGATAATTAAATATTCAAGAGCAGCCACAAAAAAGTAAGTATAATTTTAAAATTGTACTCCATCAAGTCTGAATATGTTTTAACAAAATACGAAACACAAGCTTGGGGGCATAGCTGTTGTCCACTTGGCTTCACGAATCACTTTGTCAGATGATGAAGCATGATAAAAACTTTGCGGTTGTCATTCATTCGAAGTGCTGGAGAGCGCTATCAAGCACCAGAGTTTCAACAAATATGTTAAGCATGGAGATTGGAGAAAACTCTCAAGCACCAATACTTCGTCAAATCGCCTCGAAGTTCTGGAGAAAGCTTCCAAGCACCAGCGATCCGACAAAAATTTAAGCAACAAGATCGATGGAGAAAGCTTCCAAGCACCATCACCTATTAAAGTTCATTGGAGAAAGCTTCCAAGCACCAACACTTGGCAGCATACACTTCAAACATTGAATTGGAGAAGAGCTCAAAAGCGCGGAATATTTTATTGTACGATGGAGAAAGCTTCCAAGCATCATCAACTTCAAAATAAACATGATGGTTTAGACCTTTGGAAAAAGTTTTCACGGAAATTGGAGAAAATTTCAAGCACCAACATCGTGGCGAGCAAAGATCAATCACCACCTTCAACCAACATCATACATGTCAGAAAAGTCGTGCCAAAGCTGCTTCTAATAAGACAGATTTGCGGCAACGAGTGACATTAAGAAGTGGCTCGTTGACATCAAATGATGGATCCATTCTACTCTAATCATAATATGAAAAAGAAAAATGATAGAGTATCAACATGAATACATTACTATATGATCTATATCCATCATGACATCATCATGTTATAGCCAAAAAAAAAAAAGGAGTTGAAAAGTGGCGCAATAATTCAGCACCATATTTCACACCATGTGAATTTTACCAAAGAATATAGGACACAAATAACAAAATAAAACCAAAAGCCAAATTTCCATGAAGAACAATTCTTTGGGTTATGCTCATCCATGAACTTCTTATTTTCACCAAAATACCATGATAGACCTCATGAAAACAACAGGGCCTCGGGGCAGTGCGTTTATGGCAGCAAGAAAAGGATATGTCGAGCCCACCACGGCTTCTGAAAGTCACTCGTGGCATTAAATATCACTGGAGTATGGTGTCAAGCTCGTTTTCACTTTCTTCCTTTGGGGTTTGCAAGCGAGATACATTATATTGATGCTTCATGGCTTGAGTATGGCATCGGTTTCGCATCACAACAACAATGTACAAGCATGGCATACACTCCTTCATGGCGTCAAAAGACAATGGGATTACGTTGATTCAATTTCGTGGCTCGGCATTGTGGTCTTTAGGTTGCTTAATTAAGGGGGCAGCCGAAATTGGTTTGAGCTGACATCACCACATCATCTCGAGCAAGGCACGAGTTGTTTGGCTCGCGTGGCAATTGGCAGGTGGTATGTAGGAGGCAAGATGATCTACTTTGTAAGAAAAACAAAAGTAAAAAAAAATCTCAAGCATATACAATGAGTCAGAAGATAGAAAGTCGGTGATCTTCCCTGATCGGTAAATGGCATTTCTCCGTGGTGTCATAGGCTCATTGCCTTAAGAAGGTGGTTGGGCTCCTCTCTATCTCGTCAAAGATAAAAGCTTAAAGAGGAAAGAATCATAACTTGGTTGTATTAAAATAATGAAAAATAAGGAAACCTTTATATAGGTAACACAAACTAACTCAAGCTAAAACAAAGGAAAAGAAAGTGGGATCATGGCCCACGAAACATACTGCTAATTTGCTAATACTTAGAAAATGAATTAACAAATAAATACCCACTAACTTATGAATCCTAAATAAAAGCAAAGTCAAACAACAACTTTGAAGCACTACTTCCACTGATTATCCAACATAACCCCTTGATTCAAAGTTGCATACTCCCATGTGTAATCTGAAGTATTCTTGTTTCTTGGAAGCAAGTGACTTAGTAAGTATATCTGCAACTTGTTGATTTGTAGCACAGAATTTCACTTCGATATCACCCTTTGCTACTAAGTCGCGAATGAAGTGGTGGCGTATGTCAATGTGCTTTGTACGACTGTGAAAAATAGCATTTTTGGTTAAATGGATGGCTGACATGTTGTCACTGTATAAATCTGTAGCACCTTGTTGTTCTTGAAGGAAGTCTACTAACAACCTCCTTAGCCAAATTGCTTGACATGCTGAAGTTATGGCTGCATACTCTGCTTCAGATGAGGATAAAGCCACTGTACTTTGTTTTTTTGATTGCCAAGAGATAACTCCAGACCCAAGAGTAAATACATACCCGAATGTGCTTTTTCTGTCATCAATAGAACCAACCCAATCGCTGTCACAATAGCCAACCAACTTCATTTTATCAACCTTCTTATACCAAATTCCATACTCAGAGGTACCTGCTATATAATGCAATATCCTCTTCACGGCTCCAAGATGATGCTTTGTTGGATTGTGCATAAAACAAGAAACAAGACCAACTGAATGTGCAATATCCGGTCTTGTGTGAGATAGATAGTTCAAACCACCTACCATGCTTCTGTACAGCTTTGTATTTGCTGCACCTGTATCGTCATTTGCAGATAATTTCTCATTAATATTCATAGGTGTACATGCTGGAGTGCACCCTGTCAACTGAAATTTTTTTTAGAGATCTTCTGCAAATTTTCGTTGGGTGAGAAAAATACCATCAGCTTGTTGCTTCACCTCTAATCCAAGAAAATAATGCAATAACCCCATGTCTGACATTTCAAACTTCTTCATCATGCTACTCTTGAAATCAGCAACAATAGATTCACAAGACCCCATGTAGATCATATCATCTACATACAAACAAACCACCAGAAAATCAACATTACCTTGCTTCTTCAAATAGAGTGTAGGCTCATGGTCACTCCTTTGAAAACCATTCTCCAAAAAATAAGAGTCAATTTTGTTATACCATGCACGCGGGGCTTGTTTAAGGCCATACAATGCCTTCCGTAGCCTATAAACTTTGTTCTCTTCATCATGAACAACAAAGCCTTCGGGTTGGGCAACATATACCTCCTCCTTCAACTCTCCATTTAGGAAAGCTGATTTAACATCAAACTGAAACACCGGCCAACCAAGTTGAGCAGCTAAGGCAAGAAAGGTTCGTACCGTTTCAAATCGAGCCACCGGAGAGAACGTTTCATCATAGCCAACACCTTGCTCTTGTGCATAGCCCTTTGCTACCAACCGAGCCTTATGCTTTTGCACACTGCCATCAGCTTGATACTTGGTTCGGAACACCCACTTTAACCCAATTGCATTCTTTCCTTGCGGGAGATTAACTAGCTCCCATGTGTTGTTCTTCCTTATGCACCTCATTTCTTCTGTCATTGCATCTTTCCATACTTGTTCTTTTGCAGCATCATCATAATAAATAGGATCCGACACGGAGAGAGCAAAATTTGTTGTCTCATAAAGTTCTCTCAGTGAACGAAACTTGCGTTGAGACTCTGGTGTACTCTCTGGTGAAGATGTAGTGTTGCTGTCAGGTTGGGAAATAGGGCTTGTTGGCGGCGTAGTGTTGGTGTCACCTTCATATGTGGCATTAAGTACTACACTTGTAGGGGCTTCACCATCATCAATAAAAGGAACCATCTGTCCTGCATTATCAGAACTCCAGGACCAACTAGCAGACTCATTAAATAACACATCTCGACTTATAATGATTTTGCCACTTATTGGATTATACAACCTATAAGCTTTGGATTTCAAACTATAACCAAGAAAAACACATTTTTCTGATTTATTTTCAAGTTTATGACGAGATGATTTTACCAAAGCATAGGCTATACAACCAAAAACTTTTAAGTGGCTTACCAGAGGCTTCACATTATGCCATGCTTCATATGGAGTCTAATTCATGATTGCCTTTGTGGGAGAGATGTTGCGAAGATACACCGACGTAGCTACTGCTTCTGCCCAGAACTGATTTGGAAGCCCTCTTGCCTTCAACATGCTTCTGGCCATTTGTACAATGGTTCGGTTCTTCCGTTCAGCAATGTCATTTTGCTCTGGGGTATAGGGTGTCGTAAGTTGCTTGTAGATTCCAAGCTCTTCACAAAATGCATCAAAATCATTTGAGCAAAATTCACCTCCATTGTCTGTGCGCAACTTCTTTATGGAACAGCCTGATTATTTCTCAACAAATGCTTTGAACTTTGTAAACATATCAAGTGCTTCAGACTTGAGTGTGAAAAAGTAAACCCAACTCATCCTTGTATAATCATCAGTGAACAATAGAAAATAACGACTACCATTCAATGACTCCGTTTTCATCGGCCCACACAGGTCTGCATGTACTAACTCAAGACATTTAGTGGCTCTTCGGGACTTCCCAACGGGAAAAGGCTTTTTCTGTGTTTTCCTAAGACACACCCTTCACAGAACTCAAGTTTATTGATGTGTGGTAGGCCTAAAACCATCTCTTTTTGACTCAATAATTTCAACCCATTAAGATGTAAGTGGCCATAACGCAAATGCCATAGGTCAGAGTCACTACAACCTTTAACAAGAAGAGCCTTGTCTTCTACAAGAGACACATCAAGTGGGAAGATTCTGTTTTTTGTCATACTAACACAAGCAAGAGTAAGACCCGACTTCTTATCTCTAATAGCACACTGACCATTATCAAACACAACAACCAACCCATCATTCATCAATTGTCCCACACTTAGCAAATTGTGAGCTAAACTAGGTACAAAGAAAACATCATGCAATAATTTCTTTTTACCATTACTAGTACAAATAGCAATTGTACCTTTCCCATCAACCTGAACTTTCTTGTTATCACCAAGTCGAACTTCGGATTTTTTGGAGACATCCAAGGTTATTTCAAACAGCGAGCGAGAGTTGGACATGTGGTTGGAGCACCCACTGTCAATGAACCAGACATCCTGATCAGCGGTGTTGCTAGAAAAGTGTGCCATAAACAACGTCTCAGACGTCTCAGCTTACTCGATCAAGTTTGCCTTTGGTTCCTCGGTGTTCTGTTTTGACCAACAATCTATCTCTTTATGGCCAAATTTTTTGCAATAGTGGCATTGAATGGAGCTCTTGTGGGTGAAGTAGCGTTGCTCTGAGGATCGACCACGTCCTCTACCACCAGTAGAGCGACCACCGCGGCCTCGACCACGGTATCCACCTCTGCCATAGCCTTGTCCACCAGAAAAATCAGCAGATTTCTCTTTAAAGGCCCCCCCTTTCACTTGGAATGCCTTCTCTTCAGTGCTTTCTTTCCTTCTATTCAATCTCTCTTCATGATTTTGCAAAGAGCTCATCAATTCAGCAAAAGTATAAGTGGAGAGGTCATGGGATTCCTCAATTGCAGGAACAATAGGATCAAACCGATCATTTAGATTACGCAAAATCTTTTTGACAACCGTTTGATCAGTGATGATCTCTCCATAAGACCTCATTCTATTGACAATTGAGCTTGCTTTAGACAAATAATCTTGCACAGATTCTTGCTTTTCCATCATCAAATTGGAAAATTCAGAATGAAGGGATTGAAGCTTTACCTCGATCACCTTCGCGGAGCCCTGAAATTCAGTTTTTAAAGTCTGCCAAGCTTCCTTCGATGAAGTTGCAGAAGCAATTCGTGAGAAGAGAGAATCACTCATGGCTTGTTGAAGGAAAAATAAGGCTTTAGCATCTTTTTTCTTATTTTCCTTCAATTTCTGTTCATCCTTGTCTTTATCATCATACCCATCTTCAACAAACTCCCATAATTCCTGAGATTTGAAGAGGGTCTTCATCTTAATTGACCAAAACTCATACTTATCCCCAACAAAAATAGGAATGAGTGGCTGGGAAGTGGCGGAAATCCCATTTGTGGCCATGAATACTCTCAATTTTGTGAAATTCCTCACTGGGTTTCACTCAAGCTCTCAATGAAACAATGGCTGCGGTGCCCACTTGTTTCTCACTCTAACTTTACTCTTTTTAACCTGGAAAATTTTTAATGCTTTGAAAGTGGAGTAAAGCTGCGGTGCTTTACTAACCAAGCCCACTCAAAGATTAAAAAAAGCTACTGATACCAAGATAAAAGCTTAAAGAGGAAAGAATCATAACTTGATTGTATTAAAATAATGAAAAATAAGGAAACATTTATATAGGTAACACAAACTAACTCAAGCTAAAACAAAGGAAAAGAAAGTGGGATCATGGCCCACGAAACATACTGCTAATTTGCTAATACTTAGAAAATGAATTAACAAATAAATACCCACTAACTTATGAATCCTAAATAAAAGCAAAGTCAAACAACAACTTTGAAGCACTACTTCCACTGATTATCCAACAGTCAAGAAGGCTCTGACAATGGTGCGAATATGATGTCAATGACTTGGAAAGTATGACATTGACTTCGGGTCCTCTTGCTCCTTGATTTGGCACCACCACATTAGTCTTCACTCTTCAGCAAGCATAGCATGCACTCCTTCATGGCGTCTGTTTTTGCGTCACAACAACAGCAAGCATAGCATGCACTCCTTCATGGCGTCACCACGTCGGCGACTCCTTATGGCGTTAGCCGTTAAGTAAAGTGGTTGGATCGGAGACAAGTCATGGCAATCACAAACCTGCAAATGACTATAAAAAAAGGAAAGACGGTGTCACAACATTGATGAGAATGGCATCTCCTCCTTCATGGCGTTATCTCGTCGGCAAAATGGCATCTCCTTCATGGTGTCAAGGGCTCTCATCCATGGTGTTAAGCAGGTGGCTTAGCAGCTTCTTGAACAAGGGTCATGTAGGCTTAGCTTGAATTCCTTGCTCTTCGACTTCCATGATGATAAAAATTTTCACTCCCATGAAGTTGTATTTATAGCCGAGAGATATTGAGTTAGCAAGGACTTTCCATCCATCAAAAATTGATTTTCAAAAAAAAAAGTTTGTTGAGCATTTTGTGGGTTTTGACCAAGTTCTAGTATATTAAAACAAAAGTTAGTTGAGCAATGCGGGTGTGGTAGTGCTGGCAAGACCACGGCTTGGGAACGCAGGGCCGGGGGGCAGAGCAATGTAGTTGTGGTAGTGCTGGTATGGCGGCAAGATCACGGCTTCGGGGATACAGGGCCTCGGGGCAGTGCAGTGGTGGCAGTGCTAGTATGGCTTCGACTTGTGCTCGACGTCGGTTTCGGGTCCTCCGCGTCGGCAGAAGGTCGCGTCTTGCTTTGATGATGGAGTAAAATTTGTGGCGTCAAAGATGCATATATATAATGTGGGCATAAGTTTTTGAGTTGGATAAAAATTCTACAAAGTTATTTATCCTAAACCACCAAAGATTTGGATTAAAGTTTGAAGCAACGTTATCTCATTCAAATTCCATAAAATCCGGCCAAACATGGAATACGAGCATGTATATAATTTCTATCTTGTGTAGAAGAGCAAATTATATCCTAAGTTGTAAATTCAACCACAAAAAACAAATACTCATGGGCTTTAATTGATTGTGGACGTGTAGTAATACTACTACAGTACGTGGCATGAGGCACACTAACAAAAAGGAAAGTATTTGGTGGGCTTGACCATGACAAAAGTCATGTGGTTATATCAAGACAATATGGCCAGGGCTTGTATGTTAAAAAATTTCGAGACTTAATCACAATCAAAACACTCAAAATCGTGTATGTGATACAGTTTCGAGGGAGCAATTTGTAGGCATAAAATTTTTATTATATGCCACGTCACACATTAAAGTCAAATGTTGACTTTTGTTAATAAATGATCATCTAAATTAATTAATTTGGGCTCACTATTAAACGTGGCCTATTTTAATTAAATCATTTATTATTGAGTATTGGACTCATTAAATGAAAGTTGGACTGTTATGTCTATGAGGCCAAAGAGGCAGGTCATGTGGAAACCCAAGGGTTCTTCTAACTCTATAAATAGAGCTCTCCTCTTCACTTGCTGGAGGAGAAGAAATCAGACTCCAGAACCAGCAAAGAGAAAAACATAAGGCACATCCTAAACTTCTCAAGTAGCCTCTCTACCAGCAGTCAAGTTGCATCAGATTCTCTCCGAGAAGAAGAACAAGATCAACCTTGAGCGAGATCAAGCCCGAAGGCCCTCATTCAAGAAGATCATATTGGTTCTTGAGCAACAACAAACCAACATCAAATACTTCCAATAGAAGAAGAACAACAAGAATTCAAATTGATGTGTCGTTCTATTCTACATCAATATCCCTGAACAAGATCATGCATAAAGGCCCTTATTCAGGAAAATCAAAATTGTTCGTGAATTGCAAAGTTCAAATACACGTGGAGATTTAATCAGAGGATTAAAACATTAGAGATTGTAACCCAAAAAATACAAAAATAATAAAATTATCATTTGTTCACATCTTTTGATTCTATTTTGCAGATTTAAAATTTGTGTTTACAGATGGAATAGTCAATAGAACGAGTTATCTAAACCAAAATCAGTCTTCTCTTTAGAAGACGAAATACGAGTGCGACTCCGTATTCCCTTGACCTACGATATCGATGAACCTTTAAAATAAAAATGGGACATGGCGATCCATCCGGTCACAAAAAAAGCCATGAGCTACCACCATGTACTCCAACTCATACTTGTCCAACACTTCAGATGTGTACAAGTCTAAAGCTATTGCTATCCACGTTTTACTTTACGTGATTAATAATTTCTTCACTTGTTATGACTCACAAGTAGCACAAATAATATAATCATCAGTCCACAATCATACACTTTCATTTTTATCTTAGGAGATTAAATATTCACCTCATATGACTGAGAAATGTGGTTCAAGATTACAACCTTATTATGCTTCCAAACAGAGAATACATCAGGATACAAAATGATAAATCTCGACTTCTATTTTTCAATTGTGACTTAATAGATAATTAGTAGCCTATAAATGGTGATGACACAGCATTCATGAATTCCTCATCTGATTCAAGAGCTCTCATTGTATCAGGGGGTAAACATATTTCCAAGTCCACACTTCCTCCACCCTCATATCCTTCATAAGAAGTCGCCTTTCCAGCTACTTTGTTTGCATACCCACTACGAATAGCTACTGCTTTTCCGAGTCCAACTTCATTCCCGTACATGTCAAATCTCGGTGAGCTTCCCATCATCACACTAGAAGAGTCAAAAAACTTGTCAAGCTGGTAGATCAGAGGAACTTCCAGCCATTCATTTATGAAATCGCGCACAACTTTGTCATTGTGATTTACCACTGTGTGGTTTAACAATGATGCAGCCCACCCTAAGTTATGATCAAGTAGTTCACCAACTTTTGTAGTAGCTTTCAACGTGCTTATACAGTTACCAAAATACTCTTTAGGCAAAGGTGGATGTAGTCTATGCCTATTATTAGCCGCTAATTTGCAATTTGTCACCTGATCATAAGATAGATGGTTTGCTCGAACAATAGCACGCCAACAGAGTGATGATAAGGCCTGAAAGGATGAAATTTTATGGGTTGTGTTACACTCCTCATTTGCTTTTTCTTTAAGTCTCGCCATTGACTCAGAGGAAAAATGGAAGATCCTCTCTTTGAGTTGAGGTGCTTTATACCTACTAACGAATTCATCTGGTTTCGCAAATGGAAGGATAACAGGTGGATCACAACAATTAGGAAACCAACGTTTATGTATTGGCACACGCGATACAGGAACTAATTCCTCGTGTTTTGCTCTATGGATCTCAGACCACATTTTCCAAAAATGCCAGTATGAGGTTCCATCTGCTAGGGCATGATTCATAGAGCAACCAATGAACACTCCCATCTAAAAGCTCCGTGACTTGAATAGTTAACAAAGACTTGAAATGACCATCATGGTTAACATTTTTGTCGTGGTCAAAAAAAGATTGAACCACTAGAGGAACATCAGTGGGTGAAAGTAGGTCGGATATAGTCATATCCAATGTAGCATGGATGAATCTCACACCAGGGCCTTTGTTGCAGTCGACGAAGACTAGATATTTGTGCTGGTCTTCGTCTACTTGTGCCGCGAGTTGGCCAGCTAATGGGTAGAAATGGATGAGGGTGAGTGAAAGGGAGTCCTTGAGACTCTGAAGGAATTTGTGAATGGAGAATGCTTGGTCATTTATATGTGAAGGTTTGATGAAGAGAAGACCCTTTTGGATGTAATGAACAGAAAGCATAGTTAAATCTAAAGGAGCTAAGTAGTAAGGTTGATTAGCCTCATGCACTTCATACTTTGGCTTGACGAAAGATTCTGAGATGTGTTTAACAGTTGTAGATAATGAACCCATTTTATGATACTGAGTCTGATATCAGTGGGAGCCTGGGTGGTAGAAGAAAGGTTTATGTCAAGTTCCCATTTTGTATTACATACTAAAGAAAGTATTGAGATACTTTCAGATTAAATGCAAGATCGAATCTTTGAGAGGGTTAGTTCCCAGGTTTTGTATATTGCTTTAGAAAAGGCTGCGCCTCCTTTCTTTCTTACAATACCTTTTCTCTCTTAACCTACATATTATTTACAGCACTCTATTTATATCTGTGCACTAACATGTGACCTAGAGGGAATACAAAGTAATTACACTAGAAGACAAGAAAACAGCTGCCTAAGATAGTACAAGGTTGCACATGATCCCAGATGGATGTGTTTGCACCTGATTACATATATCAGCTATTTAGGTGAGGTGTCAAGTCCCATGTGCCATATATTTCTTTACCCCCCTCCCCCCGCAAGTTGGACTTGGGTAGGGGACACAAGTCCAAGCTTGGCACACAACAGATGATGTTGTTTAGCACATAGAGACTTGGTCATAATATCAGCAATCTGAGAAGCAGATCTGATGAAACTAGTGGAGAGAAAACCAGCATCAAGATATTCCCTTACATAATGACAATCAACCTTGAGGTGCTTGGTCCTCTCATGAAAAACCGGATTGTGAGCAAGATAATGAGCTGAAATATTGTCACAAAAGAGCTGGATAGGTTTAGGTATGTTGCATAGAAGATCTTCTAGTACACCATCCATCCAAACAAGCTCGGATGTAGTCTGAGACATACATCTATATTCAGATTCTGTAGATGATTTTGAGACTGTCTTTTGTTTCTTTTTCTTCCAAGAGACTAAACAATCTGCCAAGAACACACACCAACCTGTGAGAGACCTTGCACTAAAAGAGCATGCTCCCCAGTCAGCATCACAGTAAGCTGTGAGTTTGCTCTCTCCTTGTAAGGGATAAAATAACCCCCAGTCTTGAGTCCCTTAAAGATACTTCACCACATGAAGAGCAGCATGCCAATGTGGGATTCTAGGTTGAACCATAAACTGACTAAGCTGTTGTACAGAGTAAGAGATGTTAGGTCTGCTCATGTTCAAATACAACAATCTCCCAGTAATTCTTCTGTACTTTTCTGGTTCCTCCATCACTTCTCCTTCATGTGTGGAGAGTTTCACATGTTGAGGGAAAGGAGAGGACCATTCCTTGCAAGTCTCCAGCCCTGCATCTCTAACTAACTCTTTAATGTACTTCCTTTGATTCAGAAGAGTACCTTGAGTAATTCTGGATACTTCAAGACCCAGAAAGAACCTCATTTCCCCTAGATCCTTTGTGGTGAATTCAGTGTCTAGCGCTTGTTTAAGTTCTTCAATACAAGCTGTGTCATCTCCTGTGATGAGCAAATCATCTACATAAACAAGAATTGCACACTTTTTTCTTTCTTGTTCTTTGCAGAATAGGGAATAATCCCTCTTAGACTGATGAAATCCTCTGCTTTTCAGAAATTTTGTAAGCTCAAGGTTCCATTGCCTGGAAGCTTGTTTGAGCCCATAGATACTCTTCCTTAGCTTACAAACCATCCCTGCAGGAACATTGTGGCATCCTTGAGGAGCTTTCATGTAAAGGTCTTCTTCTATGAACCCATGAAGGAAGGCATTGTTTATGTCCAATTGATGTAGCTTCCAATCTTTGAGGGTGGCTAGAGCAACAAGCATTCTAACTGTGGTAAATTTCGCCACAGGAGAAAAAGTATGCTTGTAATCTTTTCCCTTCTCTTGTTTATCCCCCCTAGCTACTAGTCTGGCCTTCAACCTTTCTACCTTTCCTTCTTTGTTTAGTTTCACCTTATACACCCACTTGCTATCAATAGCCTTCTTCCTCGGTGGCAATTCTTTCCATTCCCAGGTCTCATTCTTTTCCAAGGCAGCTAACTCCTCCTCCATAGCTTGTTTCCACCCTTCGTCTTGAGCAGCTTGTTTGTAACTACAAGGCTCCTTCACTTGCATTGTATTATGCAGAGAAATCACATAATCAGGAGAATAATACTCCATGTCACACAACTTGTGATCACCAATGTGTGCTGTCATGTTGCTGGAACTCATCTCAGAATTCTTGGGTAGCTGATAGGCAAAGTCCTTCAGCTTGGAAGGAACATGTCTTTCCCTGGTTGACCTTCTTACAATCATAGGTTCATCTCTGACAGGTTGAATTTCAGCTAATGAACCTTCCATATTCTGCTGATCTTCAGCTTCAATGTTCTCTGTAGTCATTGCATCTCCATCTGTTTCTCTCTCCAAATCAGCTTCATTCATATCACCAACTGGAAACTGAGAATCCTCCTTTTCTTCAAACAAAGGAACTTGATTCATCACTACCTTTAATTCATTTTCAGATCCTTTTTTCAAAAGAAAAGGAAATATGTTCTCTTTGAACACAACATCTCGACTAACATATGTTTGCCCCTTTTGCAAATCATATAACTTATACCCCTTTGACCATAAGGGTAACCAACTAGGATGCTTCTAATCCCCTTCCCTTCAAACTTATCATTTCTTCTGTCATTGCTTTTGCCATAGCACAGACATCCTATGATCCTCAAGTGATCATAACTTGGTTCCTTCTTCTTCAATCTCTCATATGGAGTTTCCCAATTTATGATAGCACTTGGTAACAGGTTTATCAAGTGTATGTGTTGCAGCAAGAATGCATTCTCCCCACAAGAACTTTGGCAATCCTGCATGAATCCTAAGAGCCCTAACAGTTTCCAAGAGAAACCTGTGCTTTCTCTCTACTCTAGCATTTTGTTGTGGTACACCAGCCACACTTCTTTGATGAATGATGCCTTTCATCCCAAATAAAACATCACACTCCTCTCTCATGATTTCAGTTCCATTGTCACTTCTGACAATCTTCACCTTGCTATTGAATTGGTTCTCACTATATGCAAGAAATCTTTCTATCACATCTTTCACTTTGTCCTTACTTTTCAGCAAGTGAATCCATGTGGCTCTACTATAGTCATCAACTATAGTTAGAAAATATCTATCACCTGATATGTTTGGCACCCTATAGGCCCCCCAAAGGTCCACATGTATCAGTTCAAAAATTCTTCCTGCCATGCTATTACTAATGGGAAAGGGAAGCCTATGATGCTTTGCTACACAACAAGTATCACAATCAAAAACTTTCACATTCTTGCAATCACAAAATTTTAAATGTTGCAATTTTTACAAAAATCCATGTCCAAGTCTAGCATGAATAACACTTAAACTAAGATTACTATTAGTAGTATTACATTTAGCTTTATTGTTTAATTCATCACTGCAGCTTCTTTCTTCCTTCTTTTCTGGCTTCAAACAGAACTTGTACAATCCATTGAGCCTTCTTCCATATGTTATTACTTCTTTGCTAATAGGGTCCTGTAACACACATCCATTTTCATCAAAGACTATTTTCACCTTACTATGATCAATTAACTTACTTAGAGAGAGTAAGTTATGTTGAAATTCAGGTATATATAACACATTCATAAGTGTTATCTTAGGTGAGATCCTTACAACACCTATTTTCTTTACAATCTTTGTACTGCCATCTGGTAACCCCACATTTATGGTCTGTTTCAGGTCTTTCACCTCACTAAAGAGGTCCATATTACCTGCCATGTGGTCACTGGCTCCTGAATCAATTATCCATGATCCTGAGTCAAAGAATTCAGTGTTAAAAGCTACATTGGAGGCAGATAATATACCTGCAATGTTGCTTGACTGGCCTGAACTACTGCATTGTTCACTCATGGCTTTCACAACCTGTTGTACTATGGTAGAAATGAAACTAGGATCCTGCATCTTCCTCTCTTCTTTACCATCATCCAAGGGAGTTTCCTGGCTCATGTTCCCTTCTTCATCATACTTAATCACATTTCCAGCATACTTAGGGTTGAACCTCTCTCTTGGCTTCTTGTTCCAATCTGCAGGGTAACCAATCAGCTTGTAACACTCTTCTTGAACATGACCTTTCATGCCACAGTGATCACACTTCTTGCTTAGCTTCTCCATCCTTATCTTCTAATAATCTTTCTTCTGAAAGTTTATAAGTGGCCCTAAACTGTGACTTTGCCTGTTAGCAGCAAGAGCACTACTCTCAGGTGTGCTTTGAAAACAATCTGTCATCTGTTTTTACAACTCAATATGTTGCACCAAGTGGTATGCTCTATTCACACTTGGTAGAGGATCCATTCCTAGAATGTTACCCTTCATGTTCTCATATCTTCCATTCAATCCCATGAGAAAATCATTAAGTCTTCCTCTCTCCTGCATTTGCAACATCTTCTTCTCAATATCACAACTGCATTTTGACATGGCCCCACAGCTACACTCTGGTATTCCTTCCAAATCGTCCAATTGATCCCAGTAAGATCTCAGTTTGCAATAGTAATCACACACACTCATCTCATTCTGCTCAAGGTCATTGAGCTCCTTATTGAGTTGATAAATCTGTGGTGCATTACTCTGAGCATATCTCTCTGCTATCTCATCCCATAAATCTTTTGCAGATTTCATGTTCATCAGACTACCAGCAATATTTTCTTTCAAGGATTTTAGAATCCAACATCTCACCATGTTGTCATTTCTATCGCACTTAAAATATTCATTAGACCCTAGTTTAGGCCTTTTTATCTTCCCATTAATGTATCCCAGTTTGTTCTTAGAAGCAAGTCCCATTTTAGCACTTCTACTCCAGTTAAGATAATTACCTCCATTGAAGATCATAGCTCCAACTTGCATGGTGTGATTATCTGAGGAAGATAGATAGTAAGGATCATGGTAGCCTACTACTTCCTTCTCCTTCTCAGTCTCCTTGGGCTGTCCTTCTGGTGCCATCTTCAGGAACTTTGGAAGAGAAAGATTCAAATTTTGATATAAAAAGAGATACATAAAGTTTTTCTCAGCCTTGTGGCTCTGATACCATAAAGAAAGTATTGAGATACTTTCAGATTAAATGCAAGATCGAATCTTTGAGAGGGTTAATTCCCAGGTTTTGTATATTGCTTTAGAAAAGGCTGCGCCTCCTTTCTTTCTTACAATACCTTTTCTCTCTTAACCTACATATTATTTACAGCACTCTATTTATATCTGTGCACTAACATGTGACCTAGAGGGAATACAAAGTAATTACACTAGAAGACAAGAAAACAACTGTCTAAGATAGTACAAGGTTGCACATGATCCCAGATGGATGTGTTTGCACCTAATTACATATATCAGCTATTTAGGTGAGGTGTCAAGTCCCATGTGCCATATATTTCTTTACATACTCCGCCATATATATACACTATATGGGAGCATATACGTACTACTTATGAAGTATACTATTATTTCGAGTCGTGTTACACGTGTTAGAATAATGATAGGGTAAATGATAAAATGTACTTATCATAATATCATCAAGGATATCAAAAGGATCTTAAATAATTTATGACATTACCCCACTTGGACGCATGATCTGCGACAACATCATTTTCGATCATGGCTTTCTCTTCTCATCTTCCCAACTACTCATCTTTTTCACCAAATACTTCCGACAAATTAAATAATTCACCATATACCCTCAATGTTTCAGATATGCACCATATACTGTACCCATGAGTTTCGAAAACTGTGTGCTGTATAAAATGAGCACTAGGGGGAATTATAGTGAGAGAATAAGCGTAACTTTTTGCGGAATTAAAAGCTAAACTTTCTAGGCCCAATAGGAAGAAGCGACATCGACCACAAGGGATTTTGACTCAAACTTTCCACTATAATAGACCAACGTCTCTGTTATAAACCTATTAATTCTCTTTGGCCACAACCTGAGTTCCTAAACTCAAGTTCCCAATAATAGTTCCCACTAAGTGTTAGTTGTTCCCCTCGAACTTCATTCGAAGTTCCTTTTTTTCTTTTTCTCTTGCTTCACTCAAAACTTTCTCACACTTACATGAGTTCACTCAATCTTCTTACCCAGATAAATACAATTTTTGTTAATAATGGAAGAGTAAAAACCAAAGACAGTCTGTATGAATTCTATAGGGAACAAGACACTGACAATTTAGACAACTTAGAATTTTAAGCTATATTAGACACAAATTTATCTTGGGATTCGGCGTCTATTTATTGAGTAAGTAGTCATGAATTAACTTATCACGAATTAATCCACTAATCCCACGATCTCAACTAATTAAATTGCTTGGTAACAAAGAAACTAATCCACTAACCCACTAAAACAATTATAACGTGTAGCAGTAAAATATTACGTGGTTAGTGATTACTTTTTTAAATAAATTAAATTAAACCTTTTTGAAATAAATTAATTTATGACAAATATCTTTTCAATTTATTTTATATGTAATCGGAAATAAGATTTCATTTGAAAAGAAATTCTTTTGATTTTTTAAAATAAAAAAATAAGATTTTAAAATAGGATAATATCTTTTTCAATTTAGAAAATTTATCTAAAATCTTTTCCTAACTAAATCATAACCAATTCCCTAAATTAGTGGATCTAGGTCAAACTTAACTAGGAATCATATTTTACTATTATTCGCCAAACATAAATAAAGCGCTCAACATTGAAACCGGTTTATTAGGTGTTCCTAAGTACGTTTCTAAGCCAGTTTCCAACCATAATTCCTAAATTGTGCTGATGTTTGGTTTTGTCATGGGAACAAAACTAAGTTCGTTTTGGAAATTCAATACCAATTATCTTTTACCTTTAGTCGACCTTAACATGAAGAATATAATACATCCTAATGTATTATAATCTTCATTCCAAGCCTGATTCTTCATCTCATGAACATCTTCACTTCGATCTTGATTAATTCTCCTTTCTTTAATCTTCGATCAAGTATTCTCTTTGTTCTTCAATGAGTAGCCTAGCAACATCATGCATGAAATAATACAAGAATGTCTTTTGTGGTTAAGTCATCTTCAAAACATATGGTCAACACTATGCACCATTTACCCTTTTTCTAGGATTTAGAGTTAGAGTTAGGGTTAGGGTTGGGGTTAGAATTAAGGTATTAGGATTTTAGGGTTAGGGATTAATAGTGTTAAAATCGTAAATAAAACTAACTGTGGGTTCACGATAGTTAGGAAAAGGATAAATGGTGCACAATTTTCGAAACTTATAGATATATGGTGAATATCTGAAACATTAAGGGCATATGATGTTTTTTTTAAATATTTCGGAAATATTTGGTGAAAAAGTCGTTTTTTCTCTTGATTTTGTTTGACAATTGGACATACATCTTTGTTACAGTAAGGTGTTTTGGAGTAAGTGTAACATGATACAACTTAAAATCATCTATAAAATCCAGAAATGATTTCATTGATCTCATTATACTAAAACAACCTGAATTTAAAAATTATGGTGGCATGATCGTTCTCTATTCCAACGGAAGGTATGGAAATCTATACTTATAGAACTTTTTACAAACGAGAAGGACGTTTATGCCCCTCAATTTCATCTTCTTCAACAAGCATTCTCCTCTTCCACAGGGCCGTCTCAATTAGTTTGGGGGCCATGTGCGAAATTTATCACGAGTAGGGCTGTACAGAGTTTGGTCTGGACCGTAACCAAACCGGACCAAACCGCATTTTAACGGTTTGGTTTGGTTTACGGTTTATAAAAATACGGTTTGGTTTAGGATTTTTTCGTTAATACGGTTTACGGTTTGGTTTGGTTTGGTTTTTCAAATATTATAAACCAAACCAAACCGTAAACCAATATACCGTATTTTGATATATATATATAATTTTTAAATAAAATTAAATTATTTTTACATATATGAAAATCTAAAAAAAAGAATAAAAACAACAAAAATCAAAATATCACATAATTTTATACGATTAAGAGGTTAGATTTAGGGTTAATATTTATTATTTAGGGTTAATTTATTTAATATTTGTTATGTGTTAGTACTTGATTGTTATATTTATTGTAATATAATTTAATTCGTTTGGGTCAATCCCTTAAACTTTATCATAAGTTAATGAAGTAGTATTTAACAATTATGTGGAAAAAAATTATTTACTCGTTATAAACCGTAAACCAAACCGCACCAAACCGTATTATTACGGTTTGGTCTGGTTCGGTTTGAATGCTAATACGGTTTGGTTTGGTTTGAAGAAATTACCAAACCGTATTTTGTGGTTTGGTTTGGTTTGACACTCAAACCGCACCAAATCAAACCGTGTTCACCCCTAATCACAAGCGTTCAAAATAAAAAGAATTTTTTTAATATGGAGCGTTTATGATATACTCACTGTTTATAATATTTTGTAAATACAATTGTATGGGGCCTTATTTGATTTATCTCTACTAATACTCTAAGGTATGATATAATGGTATTTTTTTTAAAAAATAAAGTTGATAGATTAAAGGTCAGATACATGTAAAATTTATGGGGTAATATTATATAAAATGTATTATGTTGTAAAATGAGAAGGAAATGAGTTGATAAAAGTAACAATATCATAAAACTAAGTTAATGACAAACAAGCAGTAAGGTAACGAAAAGAAATGGTGGAAAATAAGCAATAAGGAAGATAAAACAATGACTTGAAGGTTCGAACCCACAATCATTCCTCTTCCTCATGTAAATATCAACCACTGATCTATGCTCAATTAATAGTAACATATTTGTTAGATATTCAATATGAAGGAAAATTTTAAGCAAAAATGGGCCCCAAAGAAATGGGGGCCCTGTGCCGTCGCCCATGTAGCACATGCTACGGGCCGGCCCTGCTCTTCCATATTCCAATTCAATGTCTATTTCTCTCACCTATATATCCACTTTGCATGGTGAAGATTGAGTGCTCATATTCTTTACTCCCGGTCATTATTCAATCCAATTCTCGTACCTCTCTCTTGCCATAATTTGCTGGTCAATTTCATTGATTAAATAAAGCAAAGAAGCAAGCTTAACAAAATGGGTCAATGGGTAAAAACGAAATAACTAACTTGCATTAGATAACTAAAAGATATGGAGGGACTGGGGAATGTATATCACTGTTAATAACTAACTTGCATGATTCACATGGTGAAATCGCTGCATCACACACTGAGACAAAGTATTTGGTGAATCAGATAGAGTCTAGACCCTTCGTCCAAAAAAAAAAAAAAAAAAAAAAAAGATAGTCTAGACATCCATCTCACTGGTTATGAAAAATAATACGTGTTCGGCTAGCTGCCCAAATAAATTTTGAGCGGTGTGCTTCCGTTGATGTTGTTGTCCCCACTCCCCAGGGCTGTGGGGGTAATACTACACTAGTAATTAGTATACTATACTATCGCTAGTGCTATCAGTTTAGTTGAAAATCAATGGTTAAATTGCAAATTGTTGATTAATTTAACTGAATAAATTAAATAGAATTGACCCGTAATTGAAAAGTTAAAAATCGATAAGTCAATCAGAGTAAAGTAAATTAGAATTAACTGAACTGAAACTAAACTGAAACTCAACCGAGAACAAACTGAAATTAACTGCATGAAAAATCGATCTAAACTGAACTGAACTGAAAATGATCTGAATTTAACTGAAAGCTATTTCAAAAAATTTTTAACTAAATGGAATCAAATTGAATAAAACTGTTTTAATTGAACTGAATCAAACTAAATAAAATTGTTTCTAATTGAACTAAATCAAACTGTTTTTAACTGAACTGCATAAAACTGAATAAATTGTTATTAACTAAATCGAATAAAACTGAATAAAACAGTTTTAAACTATATAGAATACAATTGTCTCAAAGTCTCAAACTGAACTGTTTCAAAATATAACACCTACTTTCATAATTTTTTAATTTACCTAAATTATTGGCGTACAATGACATGCCACCTTAATAACTAGACAAAGATAAAAAAAACCACTTGATTTTAATTTTCAATTACTTTTGGCTTTAAAAAGGTGAATTCTCAATATTTAAAATTCAGTACACAAGACCTTTGTGTATTTTGATAAAGAAAAATATTCGCATAGTTGTATCACTTGTATCGGCTATGGAGTTATGATTATTTATATATTCATCTAACTAATTTCGATAAATCAAAAACATCATTTGTCACAAGACAATCGCAAGAAATGTTATGGTTCTTCAAATATAATTCATGGAATTCATCCTTGTTAATATTTCTGCCATAACACACCCCATTTTGATTGTTAGTTATTTCATTCTTGATCACTCCCAACCGGTGTTGCTTTTACTATTTTGATTACTAGCAAAAGCAATTTAATAATTTAGGAATGTTTAAAGTACTATTATAAGAAACAATATAGAACCAAAGAAAAAAAATAGTACTCAAATCTCATGGATCAAATGTAAAATACCAAATACAAATTTTACTCTATATCATAATGTAATTAACAAATAAATTACAACTAAGCAACTGATTGCGATCAACAAAAGAGTTTCCATCATCTTCATAAGGAAAATTACCAAGCTCACTGGGGTCCAAACGACCAACAAAAAAAGCAGCAACATACTCTAGAAAATCAAAATAAAAAAATAGATATGAAGCTATAACATCAAAAAAAACTTCATGAAAAAATAAACGAAAAAACAGACATAATTAAAACTTAAATTAAGCATGAATGAAGAAAATACGAACAAATCGAACTTTGGAATGATCTCAATTCATGATCCTCCACTAACCTTAAATCTATTAAGACCCACAACTGAAACATCAACGATCCATTACTTGTTTTCTGTACTATCTATTAATTCATGAACTGAGACCATTTCTTCATTCAAAGATTCAGATAAAATGACAATTTGTACTATTACGGGCACTCCTTCATGCAACTATATATAACCACTTTTGAATTTCGTAGTCTCGCTCAATTCCTCTAGTTTGTGATGTAGTATCAAATAATCTATCTGATATTGGTGTACACTTCATTGACTGAACACTACGCGTGGTTTTGATCTAAAGTAAAATATATTCTTGACAATTAACTGTTGTTAACACATATAATTTTTGCAACCCTTTTTGTATCATAATTTTGTAGATCTAAATATTATATCTAAGGAAATTCAACACGTCAAGTTTGAATTTATGAATATTTTAACTTATATAATATGATTAATAGGATTGCTTAAATGTCTCAATAATATAATTAAACGATTTTCCTATATTTGGAAATAATCCTAACCCTTTGAACTTATTAGTCAGTATTAGACCTTAACCGAATTTATGTGAACAAAATTATCCGAATTCATTATACCTTATTTTATGAGTATGTTGAACTTTTTTTCTTCTTATTTTTGTTGAAATGACTTTTTCTAAACTTACCCAAGTTTATTAATTTTTATTAGATTTTATGTGAGCTTATATGAATTTGACTGAATTTTATTGAACTTTTTTTGTTTTTAATAAGGAATAGAATAGTACTATATGGTATAGTATATCACTTTGGTTAGTTGTTCTTTTATTTAAATTTGTAGAATCATTTATTAGATTCTCTAACAGTATAGTTCAACTATCTAATGAAAAAATATTCGCTTAACCCATTTCTTCATTCAGAGATTCATATAAAATGACAATTTGCACTATTACTGTATGTCTACTAGCACTCGTTCATGGAAACACTACCGCTTTCGAATTCCGTAGTATTGCTCAACCCCTTTCTTTTGTGATACAATATCAATTAACCCATCTTATGTTGGTCTACACTTCATTGACTGAACATCGCGCATGTTATCTAAAATAAAAAATATTCATGACGATTAATTGATGTTGAATAAACACTTATAGCTTTTATATAAAATTAGTTTGATGGCCAACAGTGCCGGCCACTCCACCCCAGCCCACCTCGTGGGCCATGTGGGTTGGGCTCGCAAAAAGCCCGGTCCAGCCGAGCTCGAACCGTGAAATTGTTGGATGGGTCGTGGGCCAGATTTCTTGAGCCCAGCCCACTAAAGCCCGCTACTAAAATGGCCCAGCCTGACCATGAATCGGACCAGCTCAGTCCAAGTAAATATTGAACCACATTGTGTATATTTTAATCAAATTGCATATATTATAATTCAATCAAATTTGAAAATAATGAAATTATTCATTAATATTAATAATTATATATATTTTAATTCATTTTAAAGACTTTATGTTACAATAATAAATAATTTTGAAAAAAATTCTCATGCTGGCCCGCCATCCTGGTCCAACCCACGAGACCGACGAACCGCTTCACAAACTGTGAAAACCGGTAACAAATCCGTGTGGGCCAAGATTTTTCAGCCTGCAGACCAGCCCGCCCAACCCATGAATTTCACGGTCTGGTCATGGGCCGTGAAATCTCAGCACAACCCGTTACGGCCCATGGCCCGACCCGTCCAGTCCGCATCAGTGGCCATCACTATATTAAGGTATGATCATTGGGAGATCCTATATCATATAAAATTAGTTTTACATATAGATAGATATCCAATAAAGTTGGGAAAGTAGTTTTATAATATTTGATTAGCTAAGATTTATAAGTGCACTTGAAGCTATTATATTATAAATGCCAAGTGTTTTAACTATTTTGTTCATCAAACGTCCATTCATTACCTTTGGATTTTACGTGTTAATTTGATGGTATTTTTACCTGTACTGACATAGGTTATGTTATAATTATTTTAGGTATGATCATTGGCGCCCCCCGGGACGTTAGATAACACTAATATATGACATCTCAACATTTACCTGTATTTTAATAGCTGAAATTGAGATAGAATCAGGTTGAGTATTCAAAGGATGGCGGGAAGGGTTAAAAAAACTAAAAGGTATTTAATCTTTAAAAGTATTATTTTAGGAATAGAATCAATATAGGTGAATTTATTAGTGTTATCTAACGTCTCGGGGCGCCCGTTAGCATTTGCCTTATTAATATTTTATGGACAAGAAAATTTCCAAAACTAGTTTGCAAATAAAGAGATTTGGTTTGGCAGTAGAATTATGATATGATACTGGCAAATGTCAAGCGCTTCTTATACTTTTCATTAATAATAATAATAATAATAATAATAATAATAATAATAATAATAATAATAATAATAATAATAATAATAATAATAATAATAATAATAATAATAATAATAATAATAAGTGTATAGTTTTTTTTTTATTGGAATAAGTTTATCGTTAAGGTGCTTTGATGTTTTTTTTTGCCGAGAAGGTGATAAGAATTATAATTATGGTAATGAAATAATAATAATAATAATAATTTTACTAGCTCATAATCAAAGATTCACAATATTGCTATAATACCATAATTAATTTGGCCCCCTCAAAAAATAAAAATAAAAAATAATCTGGCTCCCATTTACTTCACGGCATATATTTAAAAACTACAAGTACTTCACATCAAAAGTTCACCAACAAAACAAAAATAAGAATCCTCATTCCTCCCTCTAATTTTTTGTTTCCTAACGGCTAGTTTTCTTCGTCTCTTTCTCCTTCAACGTCACATACAGTGGCGGAGCCAGGATTTTCAATCAGGGGTAGCATAAGTTAACTAATCAAATAACCGTTCATAATACTTGAACATAATTCACGTTAAACTACATTTATAAGTTATAACCCTCTTAAAAATACAACATTATATTGTAATTATATGTTTCATAATACTATATTCATTATACTTACATTATTAGAGAGTTCTCCCATAAAAAATCTATGTATCCTACTACTCTATCGCATCCAACCGCTTTAAAGCCTAAGAATTTTCTCTCCCTTGTAATGTAAGTCTGAAGAACTAAAAATAAGAAACTAATGAAAAACTAACATTGATTTAATAGAGGGGTACAATATAGAATAATTAAAAATAAATTAAAGCTACATTTTGAAAAGAAAGAAATATTAAGAATATAATGTAGAAAATGGAAAAATACATGGATACTCCCTCTGTTTTTTTTTTATCTTTCTCACTTAGAATCTTGACACTATTCATGCATAGAGAGAATCTTCTCAAATGTTCTCAATTTATAAGAAAAAACATAGTCATGTGCGGTCTTGTTTGATTCGTCTCAATTAGTACTTTATTAAAATTCAATCGTTATAATTTTTACTAATATATAATGAAAGATATTTAAGTTTTAAAATGTGCATTGACAAACGTGCAAAGTCAAAGTAGGAATGATAAAAAAAAACAGAGGGAATACTTTATAAAACAAAAATCTTAGAAGATTCGCTTTATAGTTTATAATATGTGCTGTATGAAAGGTTGAACCTTTTTTGTTCGAAGTTAAAGGAGTGTGATGTATTTATAATATTATTATATGGCTCATAATACTATATTCTTTATATTCACATTATGAGAGAGTTCTTCCCATAAAAACTCTACGTACCCTACTACTCTATCGTATCCAACCGTTTTAAAGCCGAAGAATATTCTCTCCCTTATAATGTATAAGTCCGAAGAACTAAAAATAAGAAACTAATGAAAAACTTAACGTTGACTTAATAGAGGGACACAATATAGAATAATTAAAAAAATCAATGCTACATTTTGAAAAGAAAGAAATATTCAGAATATAATGTAAAAAATGGAAAAATACATGAATACTTTATTAAAAAAACCCAAAAAGATTCTCTTATAATGCATAGGGAAAATTAAAGACAAAGAGAAAAAAAAAGAGAGGAAAAAAGAAAAAACATCAAAGACGTTACACAGGGTATCGAACCTAAGACTCTGTGTCATCACACAACTGAGTAAAACTATCCTACCACTGCGGCAAGCAGATTTCTTCGTTAACTTATTGCGGGATTTTGTATATATTAGTTTTTTGTTTTTTTTCTTTTTTCCAGCCAATTTTTTTTTTTTAAATTTTTTTTTTAGGGGTAGCATATGCTACCCCTTGTTACTTAGTAGATCCGCCCCTGGTCACATATCACAATCTTTCTCCCTGCTACTTGTTCATCCTCTCAAACTCTCCCCATCCTACCTTCAAACTAATCAAAGAACCCCAACAATGGCGATACAAAATTCAAATTTTCAAAATAAATTATTAAGGTTTCTCAAATCGATTATTCGAATCCCCCAATTTTACCACAAAAATCCTCAGAAAGGAGCCCAACATGGCGTCTGAAAATTCTAAACCCCCAATCATCATTAGAAATTTCAACTCCAATGCCGACAAATCCCTTACATGCTCGACGATCTTGACTCATGATTTTTGAACGTAAGATTCATGTCGCCAGTTTTGAAGTCTTCGATGATCTCTAAACAAATCTCTTTAACACCCTCGGAAGTCGGAATCTCACCTCTTTGAAAATCACTCTCTCCGACGAACTTCGTATTCACGTAACGACGGCCAGGTTCCTTGTCCATTAACCCGGTGAGATCCTCATTGAAACCCCCACCGTTAAACTTTTTAAGGAAGATTCTAGAACCGAAATTCCGGAACGGGCTTCGGGTGATACGGCCGGTGATGATGATGATGATGATAATGATGGTGTTTGTTCTATTAATGGAGGCGAATAAGATGACGATGAAGAAGGGTGGTTCGAACGAGCAAGATGGTGATGATTTCCATCGGTTAATGTTGGTTCATAATTTTTATCTTCAATGGAGGTTTGCTAATGCTAAGGTTTAAATACGCTTTAATTCCCAGAAGAAGCAAAGTTAGGTACTCATTTATTATGTTTAATAACTGGGTTGAATTTTTTTTATTGATCATTGGATTTTTCATTATTGGTTTCATTTCATTTAATGCTGATTAAGGTTTTTACTTGTGTGATGATATTTTAGCAAATAATGTTTGTGTGGTAGAAGGCTAGAATTATCATGTCGAAAGCTGCAAAATTAATTAGTATTTGGTGTTCTAGCTAGATATGTTCCATTGGTTTTGCAAAGTTGATCATTTAAGCATTGTGAAAGAAAGATGTCGTGATTAATTTTTTACGGCTTTTTCAGAAATTTTTACAAGCACCAACTGGTAGATACGAAAAATTGAAACTGATTTGTAGTCAATAAATTTGGACTGTTGTTCACTATCTTTTATGTCTTTTATTTACACTTCTTTGAGCGCATTTTGAAAGCATATAGCGTTGTTTGGTTGGGCGGATAACATGAAAAACAATTTCTCATCATTTTAATTGAAGGAAAAACATGTTGTCAAACACAATAGTCATCAACTCACAAACTAAGACCAAGAACTTGTGAACTTGGCATTACTTAGATGCTGCACTTCCAGCAATTATTTCACCATCCCACAACAAATCTTTTTCTTTCGGTTTTCGTGAATTCCAGAAACTAATTCAAGCGGTTATGTTGAACCAGATTGCTTTGAAATAAAGCGCTTGTTACCTTTAATTTCCACCCTCTTATCTGATTTTGTATAATTCCGTATTCTAGTAATTGAATCAAACACACCCTGAATGTACTAAATTGACGAAGTTCTGACCTGTGAGGAGCTATAATATCTATGTACATTGATGTTATGTCGTTCGTCGTATGAAGTAAATCAAGTAATATGTCCATGATACACACTCATATGCTGTGAGTATTTCTAGCTTTGTAAAATGATTAATTACTCCCTCCGTTTCAAAATATAAGTCGTTTAAGGTTTTAATTAGATTTGCATGGGTAATAAGAATTGACATTAAATATTGTATTGATAATACCAAATAACCTATAAGCTTATCTTGATAATATAAAATTGCATTTAATCTTACATTGGTATTGTAGAATGCCTTATATTTTGAAACAAATTCTTCTAGTTAAAAGGCCTTATAATTTGAAACAGAGGGAGTAGCATTCAATGCATCGTCAGGTGCTTTTCTTTGGATAAATGGTTCACTTTGGAAGATCATACGATGCTGGAGTTAACTCAAGGTTTTGCAGATTATATCATCTCATCTTCCACTCATTGGCAATGTAAAGGTAAGATATTTGGCTACTTCTTTGGTCTACCCTATCTTGAACTCTCTCTCTCTGGTTCCTTTTTATAAAATGTATGTGAGTGTTTTGTAGATTGATATAAAAGAGATGAATTCAGCCTTAAAGGTGGCAGAAAGCATCCGTTCTCAAGTGCAAGGCTTTGTGCCCAAGGTGAAGTCTTGTTTACAAATATAATAAATATATCTTGTGACATGATGTAAAATCAAATGTTGATCACCAACATTTAAATAACTCATCTTGTATTGTACTTCACAGAGATAAAGTCAATACATGAATGACATATTAGATAAAGTGATTAATCTTAATGCTTGCATGAGATTTTGTTATGTATGCAGGCAGAGTAAGTGGATGTTCTAATTTTTTACTTGGCGAGAGTACACAGTGGAGAATCAAAGTGAGGTTAGTTCATGTGGTATTTGATTTATTGTGTTAAATAATTGGGTTGAATTTTTGATTGATCAGTGGATTAGCATTATTGGTTTATTTCACTTACTGTTGTTTAAGATTTTCAGTTGTGTGATGATAATTTAACAAACTTTATTTGTGTACCTAGAATCATCATGTGAAATGCTGCAACTGAGTAGAAATATACCTTTGGTTATGTTATACTTATACATCCGGATGTTAGTGCACTACTTTTTCCATAAAAAAATGTATTATGAGCACAAGTCACTGTGCTCCGTTTTGAGAATAAATGGCAATATGTTGCTATCTCATAGTGTTGTATCCTGCCTAGTTAGTTATAATATAGGTATGAATATTGGTGAGAATACATTTTGAGGGATTGGACAAGAATTGCTCTGCAAAAAACTGCATTATTATTGGCTTATTCTCTTGGTGTTTCAAGTGTCACTTTCAGTCTTTATTTTCCCCTTTTTTTTTAGCGAGGATGTCGTGCAATGAAGAGTCTAAGTGCCTTAGGGCCTATTCTCTTCGGCATAAAACAACTGAACTAAACTGATTGAACCGAATTAAATTATAACTAATAGTAATGATAATAAATAGATTAGGAATTGAATTGAACTAAACTTAACGGATTGCAACGGAACCGAAATGATTGGAACTGAACTTAATAGATTGCAACTGAACTAGATTCATTGCAACTGAACTAAATTAAACTGAATTGAACTGAATTAAATTAAACTGCACTGAAAATAAGCGGGGGAGAATAGACCCTTGGTGTGTATGTCTATTGTATCTATGTTACATTAAATGTTTGTTGTAATACTGCACTCGATTCACCATTAGTCTTGCGACATTATTTTCACATCACTTCTGTTTATCATATGCTAATCTCTTAGATGCTACAAAATGACTTGTCGCATTTCACAATTCTGTAATATACATAATGTAAGATTTTTGATTTGTCTCACCATTTTTGGTGTTACTTTATGAATAAAATCTAGAATTATTCCTCTTCTTGAGATTGACTCAACATGATTCTTAGGTAGGTCACCTTTCATAAGCTTGCTTATAGGCGGAGCTGCTTATGCATTCTAAATTGTTAACGTTAATGAAGAGATTGTCTTGTGGAAAACGAAACTTGATCTCTTAGCTGCTTGTGCATTCTAAATTCCTTGAAAATCTTGTGGAAAACGAACCTTGATCTTCCTATGCAGGGGTACTCCGATCAACTCATTAAAGTAACAAAAATATTGTTGTAGCAGAATCTGTTGAATATAAAGATGTATGTTGCTAAGTAGCCATCCAATTTAATATGCTTTTAGTTTTTCCATTGAGAGAGCATCGCATAGGTCTCTTGTTCGAGCCTAAAAATCTACTACCTAGCACCATACCATCCTTACCATGAAGGACAATATAGAAACAATTATGAGGATTGTCCTACTATAAGTATTCACTTGCCTTTAAAATTTTGAAATTTGTGCTCAGTTAGTTAATAGAATGGACTTGCATCTTTGTTTTTTTTTTGGGTTGGTAATCTTTCATTGAGAATATAGGTGGCCTTGAAACTATGTGGGTAAGGTACACATAATATATGTAGTCTGTCATTGAGGACTTTGGCTAGCTGCTTTACAGGAGTCACATCCAGAGTCTAACCTTAGAGTTTGTGCAATTGTTGGTGGTCTTGAAAAGATGGAGCTTGCTACAAAGGTAACAAGTCTTCGTCTTAAGTGTTTTGATGTGCAGGGAGGGGAAAGAGAGGGAGTAGGGGGAGGGAGGGGGAAGAGAGAGCAGGGGAGGAGGGAGGGGAGAAGGGAGCGGGGAGAGGAGGAGCGGGGGAGAAAGGAGGTAGAGAAGGGGGGAAGGGAGGGGGAGGGAGCGGGGGGGGAGGAGCCGGGGAGGGAGAGGTAGAGGAGAGAGGAGGGGAGAAGGAGGGAGCCGGGGGGAGGGGAGGAGGGAGCGGGTGAGTCGGGGGGAGATGGAGGGAGCCGGGGGGAGGGGAGGAGGAGGAGCCGGGGGGAGGGAGGTGGGAGCGGGGGAGGAGGGAGGAAGCCGGGGGAGGGGGGAGGGAGAGGTAGGGGAGAGAGGGATGGAGGGAGGGAAGGAGGGGGAGAGGGAAAGGGGAGAGGGGGAGGAAACCGGGGGGTGGGGAGAAAGGGGAGAGGGAGCCGGGGGAGAGGGAGGGAGCCAGGGGGTGGGGAGAAGGGGGGAGAGGGGAGAGGGGAAAGGAGGAGCCGGGGGAGGGGAGAGGGAGAGGAGGAGCCGGGGAGGGGAGGAGGAGTGGGATAGAGGGAGATATGCGGGGAGAAGGAGGGAGCCGGGGGATGGGAGGAGGGAGCGGGGGAGGGGGAGAGGGGGAGAGGAGGGAGCCGGGGGAGGGGAAGAGGGAGCGGGGGATAGGTGGGGAGAAGGAGGGAGCCGGGGAGGGAGAGGGAGGGGAGAAGGGGGGCCGGGGGAGGGAGCGGGGGAGGGAGAGGGGGAAGGGAGCCGGGGAGAGGGGAGGGAGAGGTAGGGGGATGGAGGGAGGGAGCCGGGGAGAGGGAGGGGAGAGAGGGGGAGGGAGCCGGGGAGAGGGAGGGGAGAGAGGGGGAGGGAGCCGGGGAGGGGAGGACGGAGCGGGGGGGAGAGGCGAGAGGAGAAGGGAAGGGAGGATGGAGCGGGGAGGGAGGAAGAGGGAGGAGCGGGAGAGAGGGGGAGAGGGGGAGAGCAGGAGAGGGAGGGAGATTAGGGAGAGAGGGGGGAGAGGAGGGGGGAGAGTTAGGGGAGAGGGGGGGAGAGGGGAGGGGAGGGAGAGGGGGGAGGAGGGGGAGAGCTGGGGAAGGAGGGAGGAGCAGGGGAAGAGGAAGGGGGAGGAGCGGGAGAGGAGGGAGGGAGGAGCGGGAAGAGGGGGGAGAGGGAAGGGGAGCCGGGGGAAGGAGGACTGAGGGGATGGGAGCCGGGAGGAGAGAGCGGGGGAGGAGCGGAGAGAGGGGGGAGAGGGGAGAGGGGGAAGGAGGAGTGAGCGGCAAGGGAGGGGGAGGAGCGGGAGCCAGGGGAGGGAGGAGGGGGAGCCGGGGGAGGGAAGGAGGGTGAGGGAGAGGTAGGGGAGGAGGGGGAGGGAGAAGTGAGTCGGGAGGAGGGAGCGGGGGAGCGGGAGAGAGGAGTGACGGGGGGGGGAGGGAGCCGGGGGAAGGAGGAGGGAGGGGAGGAGCAGGAGGGAGGGGAGGAGCGGGGAGCTGGGGGAAGGAATGAGGGAGCGGGGGATGGGGGGAGGAGCGGAGAGAGGGGGGGAAGGGGGGAGGGGGAAGGATAGAGGGGGGGGAAGGGGGGAGAGGGGGAAGGATAGAGGGGGAAGGGTAGAGGGGGGAGAGGGGGTGGGGAGCCGGGGGAGGGGAGGACGGAGAGGTAGGGGAGAGAGGGAAGGATAGAGGGGGAAGGATAGAGGGGAGGGGAGGACGGAGCGGGGGAGGGAGAGGTAGGGAGAGAGGGGGGAGAGGCGAGGGGAGAAGGGGAGGGGAGGATGGAGCGGGGGAGGGGAGGTAGGGGAGAGAGGGGGGGGGAGCTGGGGAGGGAGAGTTAGGGGAGAGAGGGGGAGGGAGGTGGGGAGGGAGTGTTAGGGGAGAGAGGGGGGAGAGGCGGGGAGAGGAAGGGGAGGGAGCGGCGGGAGGGGTGCGGGGGGGGAGGAGGGAGGGGAGCCGGGAGGAGAGCAAGGGAGGAGGAAGCGGGGAGCGAGAGAGGAGGAAGGGGAGGAGCGGGAGAGAGGGGGGAGACGGTGGAGAGGGAGCCGGGGAAGGAGGAGGGAGCGGGGAGGAGCGGGGTTGGAGGAGGGGAGGGAAGGAGGGCGAGGGAGAGGTAGGGGAGAGAGGGGGAGGGAAAAGTGAGCCGGGAGGAGGGAGCGGGGGAGGAGCGAGAGAGAGGGGGAGAGGGGAGCTGGGGGTGGGGAGGGAGCCGGAGGAGGAGGAGCGGAGGGGGAGGGGAGCGGGGGAAGGAGGAGGGAGCAAGGGAGGAAGAAGGGGGAGGAGCGGGAGAGGAGGAAGGGGGAGGAGCGGGAGAGAGGGGGGAGAGGGGAGGGAGGGAGCCGGGGGAAGGAGGAGAGAGGGCGATGGGAGAAGGGAGGAGGGAGTGGGGGAGGAGCGGGAGAGAGGGGAGAGGGGGGAGAGGGGAGCCGAGGGGAAGGAGGAGGGAGCGGGGGAGGAGCGGGGAAGGGAAGGGGGAGGAGCATGTGAGGGAGGAGGGGGAGAGGGAGCCGGGGGAGGGAAGGAGGGCGAGGGAGAAGTGAGCCGGGAGGAGGGAGCGAGGGAGGAGCGGGAGAGAGGTGGGAGAGGGGAGCTGGCGGGGTGGGGAGGGAGCCGGGGAAGGAGGAGGAGCGGGGAAGGGAAGGGGGAGGAGCATGGGAGGGAGGAGGAGGAGAGGGAGCCGGGGGAGGGAAGGAGGGCGAGGGAGAAGTGAGCCGGGAGGAGGGAGCGGGAGAGAGGTGGGAGAGGGGAGCTGGCGGGGAGGAGGGGAAGAGGGAGCGGGGGAGGGAAGGAGGGCGAGGGAGAAGTGAGCCGGGAGGAGGGAGCGGGGAGGAGCGGGAGAAGGTGGGAGAGGGGAGCTGGCGGGGTGGGAGGGAGCCAGGGAAGGAGGAGGAGCGGGGAAGGGAAGGGGGAGGAGCATGTGAAGGAGGAGGGGGAGAGGGAGCCGGGGGAGGAAGGAGGGCGAGGGAGAAGTGAGCCGGGAGGAGGGAGCGGGAGGAGGAGCGGGAGAGAGGTGGGAGAGGGGAAGCTGGCGGGTGGGAGGGAGCGGGGAAGGAGGAGGGAGGGGAGGAGCGGGGGAGCCGAGGGAGGGAATGGGGAGAGGGGAGCCGTGAGGAGAGGTAGGGAGAGAGGGGAGAGGTCGGGATAGAGGGGGGGAGGTGGGGATAGAGGGGAGGGAGAGGTAGGAGAGAGGGGGAGAGGGAGCGAGGGAGGGGGGAGAGGGGAGCCGGGGGAAGGAGCGAGGGAAGGAGGGGGAGTGAGGGAGAAGAGAGGGGGAGCGGGGGAGGGAAGGACGGCGGGGGAGGATAGGGGAGAGAGGGGGGAAGGGGGAGGAGAAGTGAGCCAGGAGGAGGGAGCGGGGAGGAGCGGGAGAGAGGGGGAGAGGGGAGCGAGGGAGTGGGGAGGGAGCCGGGGAAGGAGGAGGAGGGGGAGGAGCGGGAGGGGGGGAAGGAGCGGGGGAGCCGGGGGAGGAATGAGGAGAGAGGGGAGCCGGGGAGGAGGTATGGGAGAGGGGAGGGACAGTGGGGATAGGGGGGAGTCGGGGAGGGAGAGGTGGGGGATAGAGGGGGGAGGGAGCGGGGGAGGGGAGGTATGGAGAGAGGGGGGAGGGGAGCGGGGAGGGAGAGGTAGGGAAGAGAGGGGGGGAGGGGAGCAAGGTAGGGGTGGAATGGGGAGAGAAGGTATCCTGCATACTTAGATGGGTCCGTCAGTGCCTTCATCTCTTCTTATACACCAAATCTACTATATATCTCTCTAACATGTCCATTATCTCTAATATGTATAAAATATAGCTATTAATAAGGGGGACGAGGGAGCGGGGTAGAGGACGAGGGAGCGGGAGAGGGGAGGAGGAGGGAGCAGGGTAGGGGAGGAGGGAGCGGGGGCCGAGATAGGGGGAGCGGGGGGCCGAGATAGGGGAGCGGGGGCGGGGAGCCGGGAGGGAGCAGGGGAGCAAGGGAGGGGGAGGAGGGAGCGGGAGAGGGTAGGGAGAGGAGGGAGCGGAGGAGTGGGGAGAGAAGGTACCCTATACATACTTAGATGAGTCTGTCAGTACCTTCATCTTTTCTTATACACCAAATCTATATACGTCTCTCCTATGTCCATTATCTCTAATATATATAAAATATAGCTATTAATAAGGGGGAGGGGGAGAGTAGAGTGGAGGAGGAGGGGAGGGGTGGTGGAGGGGGTGAGGGGCGAGGGTGGGGGTTGGAGGAGGGGGTGAGGGGTGAGGGGAGTGGGGAGAGGAGCCCGTCAGTGCCTTCGTCTACATCAAATCTGAATAAACTCTAATGAAAAAGTGATGTAACTCCAATAAAAAGAATATTAGGCAAAAAAAAAAAAAAAAATTTAGGTTCAAAATTTTTTAGAGGGAAATAACTCTAATGAACAAGTATTGTAACTCTAATCCAATAATGTGGTTGCGATTCATTCTCATTTCTCATGTAGGGAGCAAAGATCACATGAGAATGCTCCTTACATTAGAAATGAGAATGAATCTCAACTACATTATTGGATTGGAGTTACAATACTTGTTCATTATAGTTATTTCCCTCTAAAAAAATTTTAGTCCAAAAAAAAAAAATTCGAATTTTTTTTCTTCTAATATTTATTTTTTTGAGTTACATCACTTTTTCATTACAGTTACATCACTTATTCAGAAGAGTTATATCGCGTAAAATTCATTCTCATTTCTCATACAAGTATGCATTCTCATATGAAATTACGCTTCTTATGCTTACGCCGCACAACTTGTATATAACAAGCAGCCCAAGTTCGCCATTGGCAAGAGTAAAACCTGAGTCTATGCTTCAATTCTCTGCTATGAAGTTTTTCGAACTGTAAATCTCAAGTCATCTGCCTCGAGCACGAATGCTTCAACATTGGTGATAGCCTTGACAGTGAAAGTGGAAGAGGGGAGGTTCTCTTTGCCGTTGAGGGGAGGTTCGAGTGTCCAAGTAAGAAGTTGCTCGAAGCAGAATTCACCGGGGACTACTTCAGAGGAGTTGAAGAACCCTACTCTACCACCATCTGTGGTGTAAGAATAGATATGGCCCCGGACTATGAAGAGCATCTCGGTTATAGGTTCACCTTTGGAGATCAGAAGTGTGTCTTCGGTGTAAAGTCTAGGATTTAGTCTCTCGCATATAGTGTCTAGCAAGCGATCATCCATTTGGTTGAATAAAGGAACCTGTTGTGCAATAATTATGCAAAAGCATATACGATCATAAGTACTAGTGTACTACTATATATATATAGATCTATTAATAAATGCTAACAATTAACCAGGGACATTCTTGTATGTCTCATTAGTTACCCTCTAGGACGAAATGTGGTTACACACACGAGAAATGAGGACAATTAAATTATTTCTCATCCCAACTGATTACAAAATGATCAGATTATGTTAATTTTTGCGTGGGAAGAGATAGCGTTTGATTTGTCTTCGAAGATCAGGATGAAGTCCTTGCAGAAGACCTTCTTCATTAATACCTTGAGTAACGACCCATCTATAGCGGTTATGCTTTCTTATGCTTTTCCTCAAGTCTTAAATCCATTGCTCTGTCTCATTTCTCTCAATAATCCATTTATCTAGTCGAACAGTACTAGTAGATAGTATGTAACTCTGATAATGTAACATACAAAATTAATCATAATCTTATTTTGATCTTTTACTTGTACAAAATCAGTTCATGATATTACAACAACCAAATAATTCTAAAGAAAACTAACTAATATGAAGGATAGCGTACAACAAAATCATGATTCTAGCGCAACATTCTCTTCAACTTACTTTCACGAACTTATTATTTTTTCATGTTATATAACCAGATCAGAACATACCATATCAAGCTAGACTAGTAAGTTTCAAACCAAATCGGAAAGGTTCATGTAAGATTATTAGACTTGATAATTTCTTATAAAACCTATCACCTCCACATTTATTCAGATTACAAGAACACATCAGAAAGATTCAAACTAGAGCTCATCAAATCATAATATATTAATCATCAAGTCATACCAGAATTCCTTATTTCCAGTGAAGGGAACATAGAAATTCACTTTAACTAAGAATAATTGTTGATATAGCTATATATATAGAAAGAATCAGCAAAAAAAAACTTTTGATCAGGAAAAGTTTGTCGATGCTTACTTGAAAATTTCCTATAAGCAGAGCATAATTGATAAGTCCCAAGGTTGTAACCAACATAGCAAACTAATTCTCTCCTAGGTAAATGCTTGTGATAAGATTTTTCCCTAGTGAGCTACATATTGATCCCAATAAAAAAGTATAAATTTAAACATAAAGGAGAGTATGATCTTCCTCATGAATAAGCCGTCTCAATTTAAAGGGAAGTTTTATTTACCAGAGAGTTTTAAGTCCCCACCATAGTGAATAGAAAAACTTGTGGAAAAATGGTGCTGAAGTAGCAGCAGTGTCCACTATCTCTGCATATATACCAAATTGATAATAATCTGCACTTGGTTGACAAAGATTTGAAATGTTGCGTGATTGTATCCATAAATTTCTGTCTTGGTTATAGATCATGCTATAATCGAAGTAACTATAGTCGCACATAATAGTACTATTCTGTTTACACAAGCTCGCCAGCATGCTAGTTGTCGTTGTATCGTCAGAAGATACCAGCAGGATTCTAAAACCTGTAGTGGTTAAAAACATCACTACAGAATGAGTAGAGCTTATGTTACTCATTTGAGCTGTGGTACTCATGCCACACAAGGATTTGTCTCCAAGTTTCTGACTTGGCTACTCGATGAAAATCTCCAAGAGTGTCCATTCCTACGACTAGGAGTCAAGAATTAAACATGGGTGAAGCAAGAATATATCCAGTTAAGTATAGATAAGTTGAAGCGAAAAAAAGTGTGCATTGTTAATAATTTGAAAAGAGAAATACAATGGCTTTTGATAAATATAGAAGAATTGAGATGTGCAAAAGCTGAATTGTGGACGAGTTGTTTTTTTTTTCTAATACTTATATAACTTGCTAGTATGAAGTAACAGCAGATTGTAAGCAGCACCAAACCATGTTTTCCTTGACATGATACCAGTGGCTTTTGCAATATGTATGAAGAGAGGATAGGCCAAAACAAGTCTCAGGATGAACTGTCCATTCTAATAAATTTCAGTGTAGTTTTGTAATCTAAAACCACCATGCCTCTAATTATGGGTATGAACTCCCAAAAATACACCTGAAATTATAGAAATTTGTTAACAATTAGACTTGGGGCATACAAACAGTATCAAGTGCTCGCATTCTATACATCATCATCAAGCCATTGTGTTCATGACTGCAACATAATCAGGAAACTCTAGAATCTATAGTAGCATAGGTGTTTGATAAACTGGGAATCATAGAGAGATTTCTTGCTTCATAGATCATTAGCACAGTTCCTTGTAACAGATCAATGGCACGGATGAGCTAACCAATAACCATACTGGCAAGCTGCCAAACTACCCAATACTGAAAACCAGAATATGATCTCAAGTATTCAGAAGAAAGGCAAACAAACTTTTCTTTCTGTTACCTGAGGAAGGGGTAGAATAACTACTATTTCAACCCAAAAGCTTGATCTTAAGTACCTAAGAGCAATCTTCCAAGGGTCTAAAACTATCTCACCTCGGCCTAATACATGAGAAGAAGGCGCTACATACGCAGTACGAAACTGGACAAATATCTTGATCAAGTAAAACAGATAAGTTACTAATCTGATCACTATTAAATTCACTTGAAGTGGTAACTCTTTATCTATACGGAACTCTGCCTTCACTACAGGTATCATCAAGAAAAGTAGGTCAATGAAAAGTGAAACTATACTTGCTGTTAAAAATACTTTGTTCCATCTATGTGCAAAAACTCCAGATGGATCAACTATTCCATTTCCCCTTATTGCTGTAAAATTCGTGGTGAAAAATGATATTGTGAAAACTTCCTTTTTCTTTCTAAGTATCATTTTGTTTGCTTTAGTCTTTTGAGAGTTTCCTCACTTTCTTGAGCTAGATTTCTATCATCAGCAGACCGGAAAATTATATACATAGCAATGTTAAGTTGAATGTCTCACGATTCGGAAATTTTAATTTAGTACAAGTACACGATCGTATTGTCATCAACACTTAGACATGGGTACAAACATTTTGTCAGTTCCATCTTAGTACAAATGCAATTTTATTGTATTAGAATTACCGACTAATCAAATCGCTATTAGCTCAATAGAAAAAAAAAAGAGTAGAAGTTAACAAGTACACAGGAAATTCATATGTATGGAAAAAACTTTTAAACATAATATAAAAAGGACTTGAATGTAAGCAAAAATACAAAAAATTTAGTGGCCTAATTGTGTCAACAATCTGACTGAAGACGATCCAATTTGAGTAAGATATTTAACTTTGAGCTACTCACAGGAAGAAAGATTTCACAACTGCATCAACTGAAAGATGAAGTTGTTAATTAGTGAGTTAGTGAGTGACCCCACACAAATTAACGTTGGATCATACAAATAAATGATAGTTGAAAGAAGAATTAACCTATGAAACTTCATGAAATAAAGAGGACAAAATATAAGCTTAGTAATGATATTGTGGCTTGAAGTGCTTGGCTTTACCGTAACATGACGATTATCGGAACCAATGGAAAATAGTGTATGAGGGACAAGTAAGAAATTTGGATACGTGAGAAGTAATAAATTTGATTACTAATGTATTAAACAATGAGGGGTTAAAAGATTCCACAGCGCTCTAAAACGACAGCTAAACCACCTTTCTTGTTTTATATCGTTAGAGAATGTTATTGATGTCATTTGGTCTGTTTTCATTATGTATGTTCTCTAACATCTCATATATCCCATAAAAGTAATTAATCAACTAGGTTGATTGGAGAACAATTTCAGGTGTGATAGGTGTCTCATAGTGAAATGTCAAAATGGCTTCTCATAAAAATTTGGTACCAGAATAAGTCAAAGTAGTATCAAAATAGAGTCATTTGGTACCAAAATATAACCTTAGTATGGTATCACAATCTGGCTGGTATCAAAGTACTCTATTTTGATACCACTTTGACTTAGTTTTGGTATGAAAAATTTTGTGAGATGTAAAAAAGTCGCCAATACTTTCTCGAACAATTTTGCTCTAGGTACATGAGAGTATGAAATTTAGTAAAAATTCATTTGATGTTGGCTCCACTCCGCTCTATCTTCTTATTAATTCATATATTAGTAATTGTATTTTGAAAAACACTAAGGGGTCGTTTGGTTCAAGATATGGAATGAAAAGGGAATGGATACAAATAGAGGAGGGAAATAGGAACAAAAATGGTTACATTTCTTGAGTATTTGGTTCAAGCCAAGGAATGGAAATGAAGGGTAACCATTAACTTCAAGTAATGGATTTTGTTACTTGAGTGGGAGGGAAGGTAACGAATTGGGAGAATCTATTATCATCAAGTAATGGTAAGAGATTGATGAGGGCTTGAACCAAACAAGAAGAAAGGGAATCGGTAATTGATTACGTTTCTTGAAACCCGAAAATTGTGAACCAAACGACCCCTAAATAGCAAACATTTCGTTAATTACATATTCAAAAGAAAAAAACAATCATGATTACCCAGATTTTTTTTTTGAAAATTTCGTTAATTATGTTTTTGGCATCTTTAGATGTACAAACATTTATATTTAGATGTTCAACAACGATATTAGGGATGTGCAAATATATTATTTTGATGTATAGAAAACCCAATGGATGTGAGATGCAAAAACCATTATATATATAGATGTAGTTTTGAATGTACAAAAGATTTCATATTGTTAGAGATACGAGATATAATTAGTATCGGAAAATATATGTATGTTAGAGATACCGGATATAATCAGTATCAGAAAATATATGTCTGATATATTTTCCATATTGATATTATTAAAAGAATAATATATTTAGGTTTATTTATATTAAAATATTATTTAGTGAATAATTTATGGTTATGGTCCTATATCTTTTAGGAAGATTGTTGTTTCCTATTTTATGTTACCTTAGGTTTTGTATAAATACTCTACCTATTATTGATGAATAATATTCAAGCCACGCAATTAACACAAACTTTTGAGAGAGGCGGGCCACACCTTCAACTAATGGTGTGGCCATGCACCCCCCTTTCTCTCATTCTTTTTTTTTTATAATAAAAAACTCATTATTTTTTCTCTTTTTCTTTTTTTTTTCTCTTTAATGTCTCTCTCGTTTTTTCCTAATTTTTTGCGTCATTTTCTCTCTCCTCTTAATTTCCCTTATTTTTACCTATTTTCTCTCTCCTCTTATTTCCTCTATAATTTTACCATTAACACGTTGATAAATAAGGACGTGGCCAGCTAATAATAAGCCCAAGTTAGGCCTTATAATGATGCTCGTGTCCCCTATAAAAAAGCCCAAGCGTGAATCCATTTTCGGATAACCCTATCTGAATGTACGTGTAACCCTTATTATTTGTAACCATATTTTATGATACGAGTAACCCATTACTTCATAATAAGTAACAATTATTATTTGTACCCTTATTTTATCATACGAGTAACCCATTTATTCTACAAGTAACCCTCATATATTTTTCAAATAACCCATTATATTATAAAGGTAACCTCATTAATTAATAAAAGTAAGGAAAATTTGTCGGAAACCACCTTTTATAATCACTTTTTTGTGAGAAACCACCTTTTATAAAAAAATTGGTTAATTAACCACCTTTTTGGTTCTTTTTTTGTTGGAAGCCACCACTTGCCGGAATCCGGCATTGACCTTAATTTTCCGGCGTTGACCATCTGATTTTCGCCATTTTTCCCCCTTTATCTTTCTCCCCCCCTCCCCCCTCGCATCCCCGGCAACCCACCCTCCCCACTCGCATCCCCGGCAACCCCCTTTCCCTCTCGCATCCCCCGCCAACCCCCTCCTCCCTCGCAACCCGCCGACAAATAAACACCCCCCCCCCACGACCATCCCCACCCTCCCAGCCCTAAGCCCATCACCTCTCTCGCATCCCCCGACATCTTAGGTGGAAGAAATGGCAAAAATCTGGAAAAAAAATGGCGAAAATCTGATGGTCAACGCCGGATTCCGGCAAGTGGTGGCTTCCAACAAAAAAAAGAACCAAAAAGGTGGCTAATTAACCAAATTTTTTTAGAAGGTGGTTTCTCACAAAAAAGTGATTATAAAAGGTGGTTTCTGACGAATTTTCTTAAAAGTAACCCTAGTTACATGTTTGAGTAACCTTCTTTATTTGTTCGAGTAACCTCATATGTTCACAAAAGTAACTCTAATTATTATATAATAGCTTGAAATGTTTATAGAAAGTAATCATAAGAAAGGTACAAATAATCCATTACTTAGTTCATAAAAAGTATCCCCATTATATATTTAAAGTAATCTCATTTATTCATAAAAATTAAAACGCGTTGATTTTCAATGCTAAGATGTTACTTTTAGTGAATTGGAGACTATTTTATCAAATGCTGAGTTATTATTGACACTAGGGATTACTTTTTATAATGATGAGGGGTTACTTTTACTGAAAGTATATGTTACTTTTTGTAACTGCATGTAAGGGAGTTATTTTTACTATAAATAGGGGTTACTTTTACGATAACTAGGGGTTACTTTTATTGAAAGTGTAAGTTACTTTTTGTAACTGTAAGGGGATTACTTTTACTATAACTAGGGGATACTTTTACTATAACTAGGGGTTACTTTTTGTAATGTTAAGGAGTTACTTCTACTAAAAGTAGGTGTTACTTTTGTAATTATAAGGGGTTACTATTATTGAAATTACGGGTTACTTTTTAATTATAAGGGGTTACTTCTACAGTAAATAGAGGTTACTTTTTGTAATTATAAGGGGTTACTTCTCAAATATCCTCTCTCTTCCTCCACCACAATCGCCACCTTTTCTCTTAGACACCACCACACCTCCTTCACAACCTCCACAAAATCGAACCCGTCTCCTACTCTCCCAAACCCCCCGAAACCTCAGCAAATGGTGCTTCTGCTGCTGCTAATGGTGGTGCTATTGCTCCCTCTCTCACCTACGTGACCCCCCACTCCTCTCTCTGTCCTCTTCGGACCTCCTTCCTCCTCACACCCCCTCAAATCCTAAATCCCCTCTTCGGATCTCCTCCCTCCCCACCCTCTTCGTTTTCTAATCTCTTTAACCACGCCAACGCGACCGCCAACCAGCATCGTCTTCAACCACCAATGAACCACCACGGGAACGCTAACCTTTAACCTTCAACCTTCTTCGTCTTATGAAATCGGGTTTGGTTTAATTTCATGTTTGAATCCCCGAATACACAATTTCATCGTCGAATTTCGCACCATTTCATCGTACTCCGCACCATCCACCATCTTCGTTGCTCGAGGGAGCAGGGTAGCGGGAGGAGGGAGCGGGGGGAGCAAGGAGGGGGAGGAGGGAGCATGGGGGAGAGGGGGAGGGAGAGAGAAGAGGGGAAGGAGCAGGGGAGTAGGGTATGGGGAGGAGGGAGTGGGGGGAGGGGGAGGGAGAGGGGAGGGACGGAGGGAGAGGAGAGGGGTGAGGGAGGAGGGTAGGGGACGGGAGAGCATAAAGGGAGGGTGCGGGGGAGGCAGAGGGGAGAGGGAGGGTGCGGAGGTGGAGAGGGGAGAGGGGGAGCGGGGGAGGGAGGCAGAGGATAGAGGGAGGGTGCGGGGAGGATAGGGAGAAGGAGGGTGCGGGAGAGGAAGCGGGGGAGAAGGGAGCGAGAAAGGGAAGGAGCGAGGGAGAGGGGATAGTGCGGGGGGAGGGAGCGGGGGGGAGCGGGCGCGGGGGAAAGGGAGCGGGCGTGGGGGGAGCGGGAGTGGGGGAGAGGGAGTGGGAAGTAAGGGAGAGGAGCGGGGGGAGAGAGAGGGGGAGGGGAGATGGAGAGGGAGAGGGAGCGGGGGCAGAGGGAGTTGGAGAGGAGGGAACGGGGGGAGCGGGAGCGCTGGGAAGAGGGATGGGAGAGGGGAGGGATGGGGAGTGAGGGAGAGGGAGCGGGGAGAATGAGGGGAGAGGAAGGGAGTGGGGGAGAGGGCGGGGAGCGGGAGGGTGCGGAGGGAGGGGGCGAGGGAGGGGCGGGGGAGCGGGAGCGAGGGGGGGGGGGGAGAGAGCGTCCTTAGTTTGATTTTAAGAAATGTCCGAAATAACACTCAAGCATGTACCGCGGTTCATTAACTCGAAGAATTTATAAAAATATGTTTAATTTATCAGAAAATGGCACCGTAAAGCACATTTGACCCAAAGGGCCCCAAATAAGGAAAGATAAAGTCTTCCAAAGGTTTCATGTTGCCTTTTTAGGATAGTTTTAAGTAATTACGAAAAATGCCTCACAAACGTGTATCGAGGGTGTAACACCTCCAAAATCCATGCAAGCTAGGGGAGGGAGAGGGAAAGGGAGAGAACGGTGGGAGGGAGAGAGCGTCCTTAGTTTGCTTTTAAGAATCTCTGAAATAATACTCAAGCGTGTACGACGGTTCATTAACTCAGAGAATTTTTAAATATATGTTTAATTTCTCATAAAATGCCACCGTAAAGCACATTTGACCCAAAGGGCCCCAAATAGGGAAAGCTAAAGTCTTCCAAAGGTTTCGTGTTGCCTTTTTAGGATGGTTTTAAGTAATCACGAAAAATGCCTCACAGACGTGTATCGAGGGTGTAACACCTCCAAAATCCATGCACGTTTATGATTACGTCGCCATCGAAATTGGGGGTGTTACCGCCGCTGTGAAACGTAAGGCTTATTGAAAAGAAATGTTTAACTTAAGTCATTATTACGAAAACTAAATTGCAGCAAAAATAAAGATGTAACTACAACTCGGGAATCATCAACGACCCCCTTTTTATTTAAACCACGATTAAATAAATCATAATAGTTCTATAATGTTTAATCAAAACGCTTTAAGGTTTAAGGACTAGAAAATATCCCCCGTATGCCCAATCTCATGCAGCAACACCAGCACACATACTCTGCTCCTTATTGTAGCATCAAAGATTCATCAGAGGTCAACAAACAACACAATAACAAACAATCAACTATGCTGAGTACATAGTAAAACATTGAGATAATATACTAAGCATAAACAAAACAATGAGAATCGTTCCTAGACATGATACTACCATAGTATTGCATTCATTACTTTTACAATTTAGTTGGCAGCTAACGGGCACCGTCATCTTACTATGGTAGACAACGTGGTCTATTAGATGAAATACAAATACAGTTTTTTTCCGTCCCATACCTATCACCTTAGTATGCATACCCCCAAGATCGTACAGAACCTTTCGCCTACTTGAGTTATCAAAAATTCATAAGGACACTACTATCGTCACAATAGACCTGCGTAGGAGTCTAGAACAAGTCACACACTCCCCCTATTGTTCATCACTTGTAGGGAATCCAACTACAAGTTTATTGCCAAAATTCTTTCTTAGTATTGTCCACTCACACCACATCAATTCTTTACTTCTTGTAACATCCTTGTTACACCTTAGATCAAAGGATACAAATCCAATACTTTCATGCTTATGATACGATAGAATTACGCATTTAAATAACAACGCTACATATCAATTTTCAATCACAATCATGCTACCAAACAATCTCAGCAATCACAATCATACAATCGTTCCCTATCATGATTCTAGGTTCCAATGGAAGAATTCATAACCTAACATATACTAGTATTCGCAACTGAACTGGTACGCGTACGTACTTTGTAACGAAGAATCTTTTTTGACTATTCAAATGCTCCGCTTATGAAATTGGGACCTAATCGAATAAGGAAATACTTCAGTGTTATGTCCTTGATATTATTGACATAGAACAACGTGACTAACTATATAAGACTTAGTATTTCAGAATATAAAAATAACTAATCTTGTTGTTTATTAATTTTCTTTTCTTTCTTAGCTCTATTGAAACTTGACGAATGCGCAAAGCTGATTTTTATTAGTTAGCTTAATAACATATTACTTTTACAAACTCTACTTAAATCATCATATGCAAGTACTACCAAAATTCAGATTTTTGAATAGCAAGGTTATTATAACATTACAACTATAACTACTAATCTAATTTCTTTTACTAACTTTATACCTTACTTATACTTAAAAAAACTTAATCAGATTTACAACTCAAATCAACTTACAAACTTAACAATTTATAACTAACTCGAATTACAACTTAGTTAAATTACAACTTAATATTAAGAAATTAGATTATGCATTATTAAATACTAAAAAGAAAACTATATTATATACATATTAATTTATATAAAAAGGAAAAGAAAAGAGAAGGTAACCACTAGAACCACCAGCGATCGACGATGAGACGACGCCGACCAGTCGCGACTCCTAGCCGCGCGACGCTCGCACAACACTCCGACTCCAGCCATGCCTCGCGCCTAACCCTACGTACATTTGAACAACCTTTCACTATCTCTCTGGCCTCCACGCGACTTCGCACTACCTCTCGCACAATTCGTCGCACCACCATAACGTCGCACCGTGCAACGCTCGCACAACCTCTCGCACACACAACACTTGAACCACAACACTCGCACTCGACGCTCACCCTCGCTTGCCTCAACCCGTCGACAGTTTGCACAACCCTCTCGCACGCCTCGCACAACCCGACCTCATCGAAGGCTACGAGGTTTAGAGGAGAACGACGAGGGAGAAGGAGAGAGAACGTAGGTAAAAGAAATGTGCGACCTCCGGCGAGTTCTCAGATGCAAATGAGAAGAAAGGAAGGTAGAGGAGAGAGAAAATCTCGGGGAGAGAAAAAATGGCTGAGGCTTAGGTTAGGGTTTACTGATTTTTTTTAAATTTTTTTTATTTCTCTTCTTTCTTATTTATAGGATGGCCATCCTAAGCCTAACAGGATTTGTTTTATTTTATTTATTTCGAAATTCAAATAAACCAAACCATAATATAATTAGGTATACTAAATAGGTTGCTTAATTACATTATAATTGTAAGCTTACCCAGACTGTATTATTTGTTTTTGTAAATAATATTAAAATAATTTTTCGATTCTATTCTTTATATTTTCTTCTTTATAAAGAATAACTCCGAAAATACGGAGTATTACAGGGGGTCACCTAACATAGAGATTTTAAAGAATTATTGAAAATCTTTAGAAAATTGGCGTCGGAATGAACTTCTACCGTCTAGAAATCAATGCATAGGAACTTCTCGGGGACCAGAAGATGCATCCTTAGTTTGATTTTATGAAATCTCTAAAATAACACTCAGGTGTTTATCCCAGTTAACTTACAAAGAGGATTTTCAAAAATGTGTTTGATTTCTCACAAAATAGCATAGTAAAACACATTTGACCGCAAGAGCCCTAATAGTGGAAGCGAAAGCCTTCCAAAAGTTATGTTTTTTCCTTTTTAGAATGGTTTTAAGTAATCACGGAAAATGCCTCACAGGCGTGTACCAGGGGTCATGGAACATATAGATTTTACAGAATTGTTGAAATCTTTAGAAAAATTGCGTAAGAATGAATTTCGATCGTCTAGAAATGAATGCACAGGAACCCTAAGTCTACTTGGGAACCAGAAGACGCGTCCTTAGTATGATTTTAAGAAATCACCGAAATAACACCCATGCGTGTACCCCGATTCACTAACCCGGAAGATTTTTAAAAATATGTTTGATTTGTTAGAAAATGGCACTGTAAAGTACATTTGACTCAAAGGGCCCCAAATAGTGAAAGTCAAAGTCTTCCAAAGGTTTTGTGTTGCCTTTTTAGGATGGTTTTAAATAATCACGAAAAACGCCTCACAGGCGTGTACCGGTCACCGAACATAGAGATTTTAATAAAGAATTTTCGAAAACTTTAGAAAATGAAGTCGCAATGAACTTCTTCGGTTTAAAAATCAATGCACATGAACCCTAAGCACTAGTGGAAAAAAGAAGAAGGGCTGCACTAACTCGGAGAATTTTGAAAAATATGTTCGTTTTCTTAGAAAATGGCACGTTAAAGCACATTTGACCCTAAGGGCCCCAAATAGTGAAAGCCAAAGTCTTTCAAATATCTCATGTTGCCTTTTTCAAATGGTTTTAAGTAATCACGAAAAATGCCTCACAGGGGTGTACTGGGGGCCACTGAACATAGAGATTTTAAAGAATTCTTGAAATCTTTAGAAAAATGGTGTGGGAATGAACTTCGATCATCTAGAAATAAATGCACAGGAACCCTAAATCTACTCAAGGACCAGAAGAGGCATCCTTAGTTTGATTTTATGAAATCTCCGAAATAACACTCAGGCGTGTACCCTGGTTCACTAACTCGGAGGATTTTTGAAAATGTGTTTGATTTCTCACAAAATAGCACTGTAGAACACATTTAACCACAAGGGCCCCCAATAGTGGAAACGAAAGCCTTCCAAAGGTTCTGTTTTTTCCTATTCAGAATGGTTTTAAATAATCACTAAAATTGCCTGATAGGCGTATACCGGGGGTCACTTAACGTATATATTTTAAAGAATTGTCGAAATCTTTATAAAAATGGCGTCGGAAGGAACTTCCACCATCTAGAAATCAATGCACAGGAACCCTAAGTCTAGTTGGGGACCTGAAAAGGCATCCTTAGTTTGATTTTAAGAAATCTTAGAAATAACATACAGGCGTGTACCCCTATTCACTAATTCAGAGTATTTCTGAAAATTTGTTTGATTTATAACAAAATAGAACTGTAAAGCACATTTGACCGCAAGGGACCCAAAACTGGAAGCAAAAGCCTTCCAAAGATTTCGTTTTTCCTTTTTATAATGGTTTTAAATAATCACTGAAATTGCATCATAGGTACCGAGGGTCACTCGGCATATAGATTTTGAATAATTGTTGAAATCTCTAGAAAGATGGCATCAGAATGAACTTCTACCGTCTAGAAATCAACGAATAGAAACCCTAAGTTTACTTGCGGACCAGAAGAGGCGTCCTTAGTTTGATTTTAAGAAATCCTCAAAATAACACATAGCGCGTACCATGGTTCACTAACTCGGAGGATTTTTAAAAATATGTTTTATTTCTCAGAAAATAACACTGTAAAGCACATTTGACCCAAACGGCCCCATATAGTGAAATCCAAAGTCTTCCAAAGGTTTCATGTTTCATTTTAATAACTAAAATTGCCTCACATGCGTTTACCGGGGGTCACCGAACATTGCGTTTTTAAAGAATTGTTGAAAGCTTTAGAAAAATGGCATCGGAATGAACTTTTACCGTCTAAAAATCAATGCACATGAACCCCAAGTTTACTTGGGGATAAGAAGAGGCATCCTTAGTTTGATTTTATGAAATGAACGAAATAACACTCAGGCGTGTACCCTGATTCACTAACTCGAAAGATTTTTTAAAATATGTTTGATTTCTCAGAAAATGGCACTGTAAAACACATTTGACCGAAAGAGCCCCAAATACTTCTTCCATAGGATTTGTGGTGCCTTCTTAGGATGGTTTTAAGTAATTAAGAGAAATGTCTCATAGGCGTGTACCGGGGGTCACCGAACATAGAGATTTTAGTGAATTGTTGAAATTTTTAGAAATATGGTGTCAGAATGAACTTCAACCGTCTAGAAATCAATGCAGAGGAACCCAAAGTCTACTCGATGACCAAAAGATGCATCCTTAGTTTGATTTTATGAAATCTCCGAAATAACACTCATGCGTGTACCCCGGTTCACTAACTTGGAGGATTTTTGAAAATATGTTTGATTTTCACAAAATAGCATTGTCATTTGACCGCAAGGGCCCCCAATAGTAGAAGCGAAAGTCTTGAAACGGTTACTTTTTTCTTTTCAGAATTGTTTTAAATAATCACTAAAAAAGAATGTCGACTTTACATCAAATTGATATACATGCAACTTCATTTGAGCTGCAAAGGCAAGAAAAACTCTTATTGTTTCGAATCGAGCAACAGGAGATAAAGTCTCCTCATAATCAATGCCTTGTTGTTGTGAGTATCCTTTAGCTACGAGCCGAGCCGAGCCTTATGCTTTTGAATACTTCCATCTGCATTGAAATTTGTTCTAAACACCCACTTTAGCCCAATAACATTCTTATCCTCTGGCATATCAACCAACTCCCAAGTTTCATTCTTGCGTATGGCTGACATTTCCTTACTCATTGCTTCTTGTCGGGCTTGATTTTCTACTGCATCCAAGTGGGATCTGCTACAAGTAAAGCAAAAGTACAGGACTCATATAGTTCTCTTACTGAGCGAAACTTCCTTGGTGTCGACTTTGGAGAGGAGCTTGAACGAGATGAATTGTCACTATCCAAGGAAGATGGGCTGCTTGGCATAGAATATGATGATGATGAGTGACTGCTTCCAGACTCAGAAGCTTCTCGTTGTGCTAAATCAGGTTACACAGAAGTTGGAATTGCTGCCACTGATGGCCCACATCTCCATCTTTCTTCCTCATCGAACCTAACATCTCTACTTACAACAACTTTTCTACTCACAGGGTTATATAACTTATATGCTTTAGACTCAGTACAATAACCAATAAAGATATATTTTTCTGACTTACTATCAAGTTTGTGACACAAATGAGAAGGAACTAAAGCATAAGTTATACACCCAGATATTCTCAAGTGTCTTACATGCGGTTTCTTACCACGACATGCTTCAAACGGTGTTCTATTCATCAAAGCTCTTGTTGGAGAGATGTTCAACAAGTATACAGCAGTAGCTACAGCTTGTCCCCAAAACTCATCAGGTAACTCCTTTGCTTTCAGCATGCTTCTAGCCATCTCCACCACAGTTCTATTTTTTTTGTTCTGCCACGCCATTTTGTTATGGCGTGTATGGTGTTGTAAGTTCCCTTCATATGCCACGTCCATCACAAAAAATAGTGAGCTTAAAACTTCAAAATTCACCTCCACAATCAGTACGCAATGTCTTTATGTGCCTGCCACTTTGATTCTCTACTAAAGCCTTGAATTTCTTGAAATTCTCAGAGGCTTCAGATTTCAACTTCAAGAAGTAAACCCAGCTCATGCGAGTATAATCATCTTTGAACAACAAAAAATAACGACTCCCTCCAATTGATCTCGTTCTCATTGGACCACACAAATAAGCATGAACTAGATCAAGGAAATTAGAAGCCCTCCATGACTTCCCAGTAGGAAAAAGTTGCCTACATTGCTTCCCATAGGCACACCCTTCACAAAATGCATGTTCACCCATTTTAGGCAACCCAACTACCATCTCATATCTTCTCAAGACTCCCAAGCTTTTCACATTCAAATGCCCATAACACAAGTGACATAATTTAGCTTCACTATCTCTTTAAACAACTAAGGCACTACTCATATCATTTGAAATGTCTAGCGGAAACATGTTGTTATGGGTCACTTTGATATTAGCAATTGTGTGGCCAGTTTTCTTGTCACAAATGACACAAGAATCATTTTCAAACACAACTAAATATCCACTTTTCATCAACTGTCCAACACTCAGCAAGTTATGAGCTAAATTAGGCACATATTGCACATTATGAAGAATTTTTACATCACCTTCAGTAGTTTTAATGGTAATCGTACTTTTTCCTGTCACTTGTACCTTCTTGTCATCACCAAGTCGAACTTCACCTTTTTGCGATTCATCAAGATCTCTAAACAAAGACTTTGAACTGAACATATGGTTCGAACATCCACTATCAATGAACCATATACTGTTCGCAATATCAGCGGTATTAGTACGTGCAATGAACAACTTGCTTTCTTCCTCCACTTTCTATGTGAAATTTGCAACTCTCTATTCCCCACCTTGCTTGATCCAACATTGAGCCTCCTCGTGTCCATATTTCTTACAGAAGTGACACTGAATTGCACTTCAATTCTAGCTTGACTCACCAGATCGACACACATTGCCAAAATGACCTCGCCCTCTACCAATTTCACCAAATCTACCTCTGCTTCTACCATTATCATGGCCTCGACCTCGATAACTAAATCTACAACCTCTGCCATGACCATTAAAAATTTCATTTCTTCCTCTAGTAAAAGACTCTTTCACTTGGAAGGCCTTCTCTTCAACTTTAACATCACCCTTTTTTACCCAACTTTCATGAGCCAACAGAGTGCCCATCAAATCTTCAAAGGTGTAATTAGAAAGGTCCTTTGAATCCATAACTGCAATACACCACATGATCCCAATCTGACTAACAATTTCAGTGACTCTTGATAGATAAGCTTACGCAGATTCTTTTTCTCCCATAGTTAATTCAGAAAAACTTCGACAAAGAGTTTGTAATCGTACCTTTATAACCCTCTGGTCATCCAAATACTCTTGCTTGAGTATCTCCCAAGCTTCATGTGCATTAGAAGCTGCTGAAATTATGGGGAAAATATCATCATCTAATGCCGACTGAATGAGAAATAACGCCTTTGCATCTTTCTTGCGATTCTCCCTTAACGATTGATCAGGTACTACGAGTGCCGGAGTCGGTTCTGTATAGCCGGTCTCCACCAAATCCCACAACTCTTGGGACTTGAATGTCTACATTTTAAGACTCCATAAGTGATACTTTTCCCCCTTAAAGATTGGAATTAAGGCTTGAGATGAAGAATTTGTGCCATTGCTTGCCATAATCTTCATTTTCCTTAAATTCTCACATTTAGCCACATGTTAAGACATATATAGTACTAATAGCTACATATATAATAATTAGAGTCAAGAAAAACCATTTCTCATGCTTTAAAACCCAATTTGGGTAAATGAAGGTCATTTCCGGCCGATTTTAGACTTTCATGTTCATTTTCCTTAAATTCTCACATTTAACCACATGTTAAGATATATATAGTACTAATAGCTACATATATAACCATTAGAGTCAAGAAAAATCATTTCTTATGCTTTGAAACCCTATTTGGATAAATGAAGGTCATTTCGGGTCAATTTTTGACTTCTTAGCTCAACTTTAATTTCTTTAACCTCCCGCACTCATTCTCATTATTGATTTCTTATGTGTGTTTTGTTATGAATGTTTCTATAAGGTGTTCATCAAGGGCAAGCGAAAGGAGGATTCTTTCACCACCTCCGAGATAAACGAGGTTTGGGATTTGCTAGCACGCTACCTGACCAACATTTGCATGTGAGGATGATGTCGCGACTTTGAGCTTTTTTGTTAGGATTATTTTACTAGCTACACTCACTTCATATGTTTATTATTGACTTCATATGCTTTTTTGTTAGGATTTTAGTACTTATTTATAACTTCATTTGTAGTACATTATGAATATTATATTATATATAATAATACCATTTTGAGTACTATATACGACGCGTGCGTGAGATGTTTTCTAATTAAGGCAGGTTTAGATACAAGCTTTATATAAATATAATATATATATATATATATATATATATATATATATATATATATATATAAATATAATAAATATATATATATATATATATATATATATATATAACATATATATATATATACATATATACACATATATATATATATACATATATATATATATACATATATATATATATTATTTATATATTGAAAACCTGATGCGAATCTGGAGAAAACTGCATCAGAATGTACACCTAGAGGTCCAAAACCTTGGCGCCAAGACCATAATCTGATGCGGTTTTTTTGGGAAAACCCCATCATATTTTAATCTAATCTGTGTGGTTTTCCCTTAAAACCGCATCAGATTATCCGTTTTTGATGCGTTTTTGGACCGCATCAGAATGATTTACAAACTTGCTTTGAGCCCACCTGTTGCGGACCAAAACCGCATCCGAAAGCCCACATTTGATCGCATCACTTTGGGTTTTTTCCACTAGTGTAATATTACTCTTAATAATGTCTTATATATTGATGATTTCATCCATACTTTGCTATTTGTTGCCAAGCTTTTAAAGCACAAGAATTTACAGCTCTTGTTTGATGAACATGATGTATGTTACAAGACATTTCCATTAAGAAGCATATTATTTTTGGAAGGAAGAATAATGATCTATATAAGCTGGTGAAGAGTTCTAGTGCTGATAGAAAAGATGTTGAAGTTTTGTTGAGAACAAGAAAAGATGAAACAATAGTGAACTGTAATGACATAGTGAATTTGAACCTTATTCATGCTAGACTAGGGCATGTTCCCATATCTAAGACGTAGCATTTAGCTATTTGCAAATGTAAGGACCTTAAGGAGTTTTTTGGTAACACTTATTTCTCTTGCAAAACATCATAATTCACCTTTCCATCATAGTAAATCTATTGCTGCTAGTATATTTGATCTTATACATGGTGGATTTATGGAGTCCTTGTAGGACTAAGTCTTTGATAGGAGCTCAATACTTTCTTACCATTATTGATGACCATAGTAGGGCCATCTAGACTTCAATGTTATCTAATAAAGAACATATGAGGAATTCTCTTGTCATGTTGAGAATCATTTTTACACTTAGATTAAAACTCTTAGAAGCGACAATGGAATTGATATATTTCAAGATGAATGCAAACACATGTTTGTAGAGAGAGGCATCATTCATCGAAGGAGTGTAGTTGGTATACCTTAGCAAAATGCTAGGGTTAAAGCATAAGTTCCTACTTGAGATATTAAGAGATTTAAGAATACATGCTTCTTTACCTAAATATTTATGGAGTGAACGTATTTTTGCAGCAACACAACCTCCTAGTAAGTGCAATGATACAGTAGGAAACACCCTTCCAAAGACTAACAAAAAGAGAACCACACTATGACCATTTAAGAATGATTTGATGTATGTGCTATGCAAGCCCTCATTAAAAACCAAAAGATAAATTTTAAGTCACAACAATCAGGTGTGTAATGTTGGGTTATCCTTAATGCCAAAAAGGTTACAAGGTAATGGATTTAGCTATAAAAAAATCTTTATTAGTAGAGATGTGGTTTTTAATGAATCTTATTTTCCTTTTGTATTGTCTAAAAGGAGAATCATTCAAGATGCCTATCAAACTAAACAATGTTATTATGTTTATGAAAATGATAATTTGGATTATGATGAACTTACTGACATTATCCTTAATGAAGAAAATAAAGAGGAAGCATATACTTTTAAACCTGCAGATGGGGGAAAACATGAACAAGACTTCCATGATGATGAATATGAGCATCAAGTGGACAAAATGCAAATCAAAACTTACCTAGAAGATCATCTAAAGCAAGTGAGATTTCTTCAAGATCAAAGGATTATATGTTTGACATTCCAGGTAAAAGAAGTACATAAGATAACAATGATACAAGTTGTGCAACTGTTGAAGCCATAAAGGAGGGAGGACACTTCAGTGGAGAATATGTGAGCTATATCAACAATGTATTAAGATTTAGAGAACCACTTCACTATAATGAAGAGCAAGAGATGAAGGCTTGGTATAAGCTATGCAAAAGGAGCTTAATGCATTGGAAGATAACGATACATGGGAACTAACTAACTACCCTGAAGGCAAGGCTACTATTGATAGCAAGTAGATTTAAAAGATAATATTCAAGCTTGATAGTGGATAAAAAGACTACGGTAAGGCTTGTATCTAGGAGAGACAATCAAATAGAAGGGAAAGACTACAATCACACATTCTCCCATATAGCTAAATTTACCTCTATCAGACACTCGTTGCTTTGGCAAGCATTAAGGGGAGGAAACACAACCATCTAGATATCGATAATGCTTTTCTGCAGGGATATTTAGATGAAGAGGTGTACATGAATCAACCAGAAGGATACTTTAAAGGTGCACCTAGGCAGGTATGCATGCTAAAGAGGAGTTTCTATGGATTGAATCAAACTTCAAGACAGTGGAATCTTGAGCTCACAAAATTTTTGGTCCTACATGGTTATATGCAATCTAAGATGGATTATTCTCTTTTCACCAAGCACACAGAAGACTATATGAATTTTGTGCTTGTTTATGTAGATGATTTAGTCATCACAAGGAACCATGAGACTCAAATTTAGCAAATGTATTCATGGTATTCATGTAAATGGCTCGGCTAGGAGGTAGTAGATAGAAATCATGGTGTTCATGTAAATGTGTAATGTCTCTTATTCTTAGGAAGATCCCGTCATGGATATTTATGACCGGTTGTATATGCTTGTGAATCCAAGCTAGATTTTCAATGAATAAAGAAAAAGTTATGAAAGTGTTGAACCCTAGTTTTGATGATGACAAAGCAGCAAAGAGGCAAACTAAGTATTGGACTAAAAAGTTTAAGTGAGTGAATTTCAAGGTATCAATGAAAGGAACAAAGAGAATACTAAGTGAAGGAAGAAATCAAGTTTGGATTTTGAAAACTAGGTGAAGATGTTTCTACATTTGGTAATGGAGCAGCATTGGAGCAAGAAGACTTAGCGAGGCTTTTTGTTTCTAGTTCCATTATGAAGGAACGAGTGAGAATGGTAAGGAACTATGGCAATTTAGAATGAGAATGATCGTTTGTTCCTTTGTAAGGAACAGACAAACTGGCGCTGAACTTATAAGTTAAAGGAACTAAAAATTTAAAGGAACTAGACTTATGATGAAGCATTACAACGGTACATTTATGTCAATTGAGTAAATTATGCCTAGAATCTAGGTAATAGTTTTATTTAAGGAAAAATCTGATCTTAAGGAAAATCTTTTTAAGGAAAAGATTTTATTTTTCCAAAGATAATAAAAATTCTTTTCGGTTTTTATGGAAATATTTTAAAGATCATATTTTTAATTAGCGGATTTTATTTCGGTTATATTAATTAAAATGTTTTTAATTAAATCAGATTTTCGAATCAATTAATGCTTAAAGGGCTTGCTAAAATTAAGGAGCAGTAACTTAATTCTCTCCCACATTTAACACTGATCATGTAGATCATGGGATGATTGAGGAACATGTTCCTCCAGGTAAGGAACATCATAGGATAATGGTTCAAACCACTAATACATGTTTTAATCCCACGTTCTAAGTTATTTCCACTATAAATACTAATGTCTAATGAAGTTCCATTAAGTGTGTCTGACAAAGTGATTTAGTGAGTTTAACTAAGTAAAGTGTCAATGCCTTCATTCTCTCAAAAAAGCAATTTGTTCTTTGTCTTCTTACTCTAATTCCACTAAGTTTATTTGACCAATTGTATTTTGGTTTTTGGGGTAAGGGGACTTTGAGTGAACTTCTATAAGAGAAAAGCTTTGAGTGAGGATGACGAGAAGTCGGATGCTGACATGGGGATTGACATTGAGAGTTGTGTCCAATCTGATTTCATGTCTTCAGGCCAGGGGATGGCTGAACGATTAGCATTGTTCTTGGGCCAGGCGTCCATGAAATGTCGTAGTGGGTATTAATCTTGAGTTTGTTGAGCATTGAACTCCAAGATAGAAGAATTGTAGCTTTTACAGCCCATATAGGCACTTTTCTGGGTAGGGTTGAGGAGAGAATCAGTAGAAACAAGACCGAACTCTGATTATTATGATTCATCCAACGGGATATGTTATTTTGCAATGGAAAACGGCGTGTCATTGGTTTTCAAATTGATGGTTGAAGGCATCATAGAGAGGTCTGGCTCATTATGGTAGATGTTCGTGCACAAATATAGTCAGTAAATATCAAATTCTCTGCTAAAAGTTATGCTAGAAAGCTCACAGATAATGAGCAGTAGCATTATATCCACTACAAGGCATTAAAGGAGGAAAAACTAAATCTATCTCAAAAATCGGTCTTAGAGTAGAATCTCTTAAGGGCTCTTTTACTAATACTGTAGTCGCTTTCCTAGAAAGTGAAAGTGAAAGGAAGCAAACTAAAGGTATGAGTATATGCACTATTGGATCCAGATCATCATAAACATGAAAGTTGAGATGACTTACCGATTAACAATTAATTCAGTACAAGCATTGGAGACACCAGTAGGCTGCAAGCCTTTGATTTGGTGCTGATGTGCAACAGTGACACTGTTGGAGGCACCGCCACTGGATGATACGAGCGATGACATGGAAGCAGACATCGCTGGAACAACCTTGGTGTTAGTGGGTCCAGAGGCAGCTTGGCCGATGTGGCCTTCCACAGGCTTTCTTGAACGATGGTGACCTCTGTTTATATGTCTTTCACAAAACTTCTGGTCGGGAACAGGATCCCTCGAGCACCGCCATTTCTTTCCATCAGTTTGGCGACACCTCCCGGGCTTAGGATCGGTGCTGCCAGAAAACCCTAGATGGAAAGCTCTCCATCTATGTACATTTCACATAATAAAAGGCAAAGCAACATAAAGGTTACAAAATCAGAATAACAACATCATTATTCTTCAAAGCTTACATTTCTGAGTCCTTATTCATTACATCAAACATGAAGCAAAATTAAACCTGAAGTAATGGAAAATCACATTACACCAATGAGAAGTGAGATTTTGTGTTGCACAAACATAGGAATCCATATCCGATTTTTAAGACAACCGGAGCACTTGTAAAGTTAAGTGCTCCGGTTTTCAACCAAAGCACTTGATAAATACTCAAGTGCTCGTATGACGTCTGCTACGGGTCAAATACGGAGCACTTGAACAGTTTTTAACCGTAGCACTTGATGTTTTTCCACTAGTTTATATCAAAGAAATCTTCCATTTCAAATGTTGTATGAGCAGGTAAGAAAAGGGGTGCAGAATTAGGTTTGGATGAAGGATCAAAAGCTTGATAAGAAGGTATAGAAGAAAAGTGATATGGAAGATGTTACTCATGAAATATGACATCCCTAGAAGTGAGAAATTTATGATTTTCTAAATCATATACCTTTTATGCTTTTCAACCTGAATGATAGCATGAAAAGATACAAGGTATGGCTCTAGGTTCAAATTGAATATGTGTGCTTTGAAGGTGGAAACATAACATAGACAACCAAAGACTTTTAAATGATTAAGAGAAGGTTTATGACCATGTAAAAGCTCATAAGGTGAGTGAAAATGAACATTGTTGAGAGGCATTCTGTATATGAGGTGTGTTGCACAAAGTAAACAGTCTCCCCAAAATCTTGTAGGAACTCTTGACTGAAAAAACAATGCCCTTGTTTTCTCTAAAAGGTGTCTGTGTTTTCTTTCCACAAGACCATTTTGTTGTGGGAGTCAGTACAACTCCTTTGATGTAGGATACCTTTAACTGTGTAAAGCTGCAAGATATTTCCTTCACATAGCTCTTTAACATTCAATCCTTATGCAAAGAACATGAGCATTAAACTATGTTTCAATGAGAGCGAGAAGCATGGAAAGAATATTAACATAATCACTCTTTTGTTCCATTAAGAACACCCAAGTATGTCTTGTAAAATCATCTACAACAGTAAAAAAAACATGTTATAACCATCACGAGTTTTGGCCTTATAAGGCCCCCATACATCAACATGTAACAATTAAAATGGTTTAACAGTTGTAGCTTGGATAGATTTGACAAATAGTGTCACAAATAACATTGTTTGTAATATAATCATTAACAAAATGAAGCTTATTGAAAGGCATATTCCCTAATCTCAAGTGCCATAACTTGGCATCTTCAAGAGTTGTTGTACATGCAGTACTATCTTGAATATTACTCAGCTTACAGTTATCCTCCACTACATACAAACCAGAGTGTAGTTCACCAAGAACTTGGAAAGGACTCATGTTGGGACCTTGAATTATCCATTTATTGTGAGAAAAGACAACTTCAAATGATAAATCTTTGCATAATTTGTGTGTGGATATAAGATTAAACTTAAATCTTGGGACATGGAGCACATTGTCAAGTTTAATGCCATTATCAAGAACAATTGTGCCAATATCATCTACTATTGTTGTCTTGCCATCAGCTACAGTAATGGTATTGGGTATGGCAATAAAGGGTGAATATGTTTCAAAGAGTTCTAAATCAGAACAAATGTGGTCACTAGCACCACTATCAACAATCCATTTTGAATGAGAATAAGAGAGTAAACAAGTACTTGGTACATGAGCACTTGCACCTTGTAACTCATGAGTAGTTGAGTATTGTCTCTGAAAATCAGATGTTTGTTTATTAATAAGCTGAATCAAATGATTGTATTGACTGATAGAGATAGGAGCATCTCCTTCATCATCAATGTTTTCAATTTCAGCATCACCATGAGCAACAAAGCTACTATTTTCCCTTTACCTTTTTCTTTATTGCCTTTTCTTGAACCATATCCTGGTGGAAATCCATGTAACCTATAGCACTTTTCTTAGTATGTCCTCCCATGTGACAAAATTCACAAGAAAAGCTTCATGTAGAAGAAAAACTCTTATTGTTTGATGAGGGTTTATGTGCTTTATGGGCTTGATTTCTTTCTTTTTGATCATATGCTGTGAAAGACATATGTCCTATGCTCTCAGAAGTTAATGCAGTAGCTTGTCTTTGCTTCTCTTCTTGACTGAGTAGCATGTAAGCCAGTTGAACATTTGGAAGTGGTTGCATCATTAAAAGGTTACTTCTAACATTGTTTTATTTGCCATCAATTTTCATCAGAAACAGCGATTTGCGTCGGATCTGAGGCGCCCATTTGCGTCGGACATGGGTGCGACGCCAAAGGCCTCGACGCAAATGACCAGACATGATTGCGTCGTATGATGAACGACACAAATATATTACCTATTTGCGTCGCACCTTGTATACGGTGCGACGCAAACTACAAATTACAGCCTCAATACAAGGGAAATTTGTGTCGCACATAGCACAAGGTACGACGCAAATTAGGCATCTGCGTCGCACATGGCACTAGGTGCGACGCAAATGACATTATAGGAAAAATAAAAAAAAAACCAGTACCAAAGCATGAATGCTTTAGTACTGCTTTGGAGGAAAAAAATTGCCAATAATTAAAAAAATGAACCTAAACAAAAAATCAGATCTAGCAGACAAAGAACTTGATAATACTAAAAAAAGAGATCTAACAAATATTAAGAAAAAGGTGATAATAATTAAACAAGTGAAATAATGAAATTAAGAAACGAAAAAATCTGAACAGATGAATATTTATCAAAATTATATATTCAGATACAAAAGACGAAATTAAAAAAAATGAACCTAAACAAAAAACCAGATCTAGCAGACAAAGAACTTGATAATAATTAAAAAACGATTCGTTCTAACTGCACCACCTCCGTCTCTTCCATTACTGTTATGCAATAATCATCCCAATATTCACCTTCCAAACAAAACCCAATTCCAAAAATTCAAGCTTTCGAAGAAATGGAGATGTTCTGCTTCTTCGAAGCAACCTCAACACCAGCAAAATCAACCCAGAAAAAAGGAAGAACCATCAACGAGTGAAAAACGAGTTTACCCAGTTGGATTTCTCACTCGACTGGGCATTACCCAAGTCTGAAAATGAAAAAAATTAAATAAAAAAAAAATCAGATCTAAAAAATGAAAACAAAAAAACTGAACATTTACCAGTAAAGAATATATATTTCAGCACGATTTTCGTTTGTTCGTTTGTTACCTGTATGAATCTTCGTTTGTTAGTTTCTTCGAAGGAATCACGATTTCAGCACATTGCGGTTCTTCGTTGTTCGCCGGAGAATCAAACACAAATCTGCAAATGGCGGTTAAGAGGGTGAGGGTGAGGGTGAGAGGGCGGCTCTTCGTTGTTTCGGCGACGAATTTCACAGAAAATTGTTGCTGCGAATAAGTTAGATATAGATTTTTTGAGGTTTTTCGCAGGTAGTTAGTTATAGATTTTTTGACGAATTTTGAGGTTTAGGCGGAAATGGAGAAAGATTGAGAGCATGTATGTGGTGAAACTGATATTTTTTTAGGGTTTGAGGGAGGCAAAAGGGAGAGAGAGAGACGCCAGAATGAGAGAGAGACGCCAGAATGAGAGAGAGAGTGAGTGTGAGGGAGAGAGAAATTTTAGGGTTTGAGGCTTTTTAATGTGCGTCGCGTGCGTGTAGGTGGTTATATGTTTGATGTGCGTCGCATGAGTCAGGGTATCCGACGCACATTTGGCTTTTGCAACGCATGTAAAGCAGGTGCGACGCAAATGGGTCATGTTGTGCGTCACACTCCTCCCACATGCGACGCAAATCCTAAATGTGCGTCGTTTCCGTGTCTGTGCGATGCTAATCAGGGGACGCAAATCGTCTATTCTGTACTAGTGTTAATCAGCCTCTCTTCTTGTTGTTGATTTAAATCTTCCTAGTGGTTCCACATGTGCAACCAACACATATAAAAATAGGAATAGGATTTGCAACACTTTACTCATCCCAAATATTCTTAATCTGAGCGAGGAAAGAATTTAGCAATTGAAGCAGATGGATCCTGAGTAAGATCATGAAGACTTTGTTGTAAAGAATGCAGTTGGGGGCCTGAACTCTGAGAAATTCTTTCTTCTAAATCTTGCCAAATTTATCTTGCAATAGTACAAGCAATATATGACACTTCTTGCTATACTAGTATCAAGGTGTAATCCCCCATAATTTTGAAGGATTTTATAAATATATTTTAGTACATATATATATTTATATTTAAACATAATCTAATTTTTTAAAATGATTTGACTATTTAAAAATGTTGACTATTTTAAAAGTCAAAAGAAATTATTTTATGGATTTAAGAAAGTTAAAAATATTTTAATTAAAGCATGTTTTGATAATAGTTTTAAATACGAACTTATATTGGCAAAGAAATCTAATGGATTTGAGGAACCCAATAAGGATAAGGAGTCATATTGATGATAAAAGTTCTAATTTGTGTATCCTATTCATCATCAATTATCATTAAACCCAATCTCCTTTTCCTAAGCCCAAAAGGGAAAGCTCCTTATAAATATCTTAACACTCGATTATTTTACCCCACACAAAGAATATTTTCTCTCTCCTCTCTCTCTCAAAGATTTCGGCCAATCCATTCTTCTCTCTCTCCTCACGGTTTTCTTTCCCTCTCTTCACTCGTTTTTTCTCTCACCCGAATCTGATTGGCCAGATTTCTCATAGTTTCGTTTGTTTTTAGCCAAAACTTCCTTCTAAGAAATTGTAGATCTCGAAAAGTTATTGAACTTAGGCTCAAAAACCACTCGATTACGATTATTATTCTATCAGTTATGGCCTCTGCAAGTTTCGCAATTCTGCTACCATATTTCACTCGCGATTTCGGTATTTCACTCTTTTTCTCCCTTTTTCTTTTCTTCTTCCTCAAGATTCCATTAAAGACTATGTTTTTATGTTTCCTTTTAATGTTAATCATGATTATTGGTTTTAATTTACTGTTTTAATAAGTAATCTTGATTCATATATATTTTATATTATAAGAATAAAAATTAAGATTTGTTTATTATGGTAAGTTTGAAGTTTTAATCATTAAAGCATGGATTTTTAGGGTTTTAAATACTAGAAAACCATAGTAGCATGTTAGATACTATGAGATTGATTTAGATTATGATTTCAAACATGTTTACATATGTTCAAAGAAGGTTTTATGATTTTTAAAGTTGCTGGAATTTCAGAAAGGATTTTATTAATAGAGTTTACTAGTATGGTAGTACTATGCTAGGAATTAAAGTAATTGAAGTTTTGATAATAAAATCAGCTTTTGAATATATTTAAAGGGATTTTGCTGTATTTTTATGTAAGGGTATTGATTTTAGTTTATATTGATTTCTAGACGGGAAATATTCTGCAGGAGACTTTTAAGGAATTAAAAGTGGCCTGCCGACTAGTTTACACAAGGTACGTACATACCTGTGTGCTATGTGATTAGTATCAAGGAGAAAGAAATTTTAGTATCATGTATAGGAACTTATTATGTTCATATATGATTTCTAGTATTTGATTGTTACATATTTTATGCCAGTGTGCAAGCATGTGATTTGAGATTTATTATGAGTATTGGATTGTATGTTTGTATGGAATATTTGATACAAGCATGGAAAGAGAGTTTTATTTATTAATTCGCATGAGGAATTAATATATGTTATAGAGATTGAATCATGTTATTCATGTATTCCCTGACAAGTATTATTTTCACTATCTTATGAAGACTGTGGGCCTTATTTGGTAAGTTTGATATGTTATGCCTTTTTAAAGGTAAGATCATTATTGTTGGCTAGGTTCAACAAATAAGAAAGTTGAGATTAAAAGAACGGTTATTTCACCAAATACCCCTGACAAAAAAATTTATTCGCCAAATACCCCAGCTTTTTTTAAAATTCACCAGATACCCCTAACTTTTAAAAATATTCACCAAATACCCTAAATTTGTAAAAAATGACAAATAATGCCCTTAATGACTAACGACGGTTAACTCCATTAGTCATTAGTGTTAATTAACCCTAATTAACACTAAAAAACTTTAATTAACCTAAAAACCCTAAAAACCTAACTAACCCTAACGCCTCTCTCTCTCCTAAACCACCACCCCCAACCCCAGCCCCACCAGCTACCAGCTCCCCCCTCCCCCTCCCTCGGTCGTAGTCGCCCCTCCCCTTCCCTCGCTCACAGTTGCGCCTCCCCATCCCCACCACCCCCAGCCAGAATCCCCCCTCCTCCCCAACCCCTTCGAATTTCGAGCCCCGCAACCCCTCTGTCGGTCGCCACCCCTTCGAAGCTGTGCACGAGGGACGGGGAGGTGGAGGGACGCGAAGAGGAGGAGAAGGCGCAGGGAGGAGGTGCGCGAGGGGAGGCTGGCGAGAGTGAGGGAGAGAGAGGGGAGGCGCGAGGGACGCGAAAGGCCGGCGAGAGTGAGGCGCGAGGGAAGGAGGGCTGGGGAGGCGCGAACGAGGCGAGGGAAGGAGGGGGGCTACCAGAAAGGGGCATGCGGGGGTTGCCGGGGAGGGGGCAGTCGGAAAGTGGCCTGCGGGGGTTGCCGGGGAGGGGGCTGCCGCCTGCGGGGGTTGCCGGGGAGGGGAAGGGGATGGGGTGGGGCTGGGGTTGGGTGATGGGTCTAGGGTTTGGGGGTAGAGTTGGGATTGGGTTAGAGAGAGTTTAGGGTTTAGTTAGGTTTAATTAGGTTAATTAGGTTGACTTAGGACTAATTAGATTGACTTAGGGCTAATTAGATTGACTTATGGCAAACTTGGAATTATAAGCTAACGAAGCACTAACGTCCGCTAATAGTAAAGGTATCTGGTGAATTTTGTTAAAAGTCAGGGGTGTATGGTGAATATTGAAAAAAGTTGGGGTATTTGGTGAATAAATTTTTTTGTCAGGGGCATTTGGTGAAAAACCCGTTAAAAGAAAGTAAGTCTTGGATTGTAAGTTGTGAGCACTTATGAAATCCTAAAATAAAAGAAGTTCGGTTGTGCTTGGTTGATTTGTATTTCTGTGATTGCTTGTATGTGTGTCATCACAAGTGATAACATGTAAATAACGTAAAGTGTAACGAGAATAGTTATAGACTTTAGACTGGTGCACGTCTAGAGTTGGACATTAGGAGTTGGAATACATGGTGAGCGAGCCATGGCTTTTTACAGGAGATGGATTGATCACCATTCTTTTTCAAGTTAGCAAAAGTTCCTCGATATCGCAGGTCATTTCTGGAATACGTGGTAACTCCCGTATTTTATAGATAAGACAACTCAAGTCCCACAACTATTCCATTAAAGTTATAAAAAAATGTTTAGAGTTTAGTACAGTAAAAGTTATCTGCAGAATGTTATATGATTATATTATTATGTATCCCTGCATATTATTTTATTGGTATCATATTAGGAATGCTTATGTTTTAGTATGTAGTACTCAACTTTGCTGATTATGTGCTTTTTTTGTGTTTGATCATGGTTTTTCCTTATTGATCCTGTGATGACCCATTTTGTTGAGCATATTCAGTATAGCATTGACATTACAGGTTCGCAGATGTGCATCATTGGGAATCTGGAATGGAGGGATTGTGTAACTAGTATAATTTATTTTCTGCATTTATAAGAACATAATTTTATTATGTTGTTAAGTAGACTCATTTAGATTGGTTGTTTTAAATACTTATTTATTTATTTATAATAAAGTTTAAAGTTTTGTATATGTTTTTTGCTGCAAAAATTCTGAATAAGCCGATACGTTATCTCACGGGCAATAAAGCTTTGGTAATTCTCTAAGTTTTATATTATAAAGGTATTTCTGAAAAAAAAAAAGAATTATCGGGGTGTTACACAAGAGACCTCAAAATGTATTAGATTATAACATTGTTACATCTCTCCCAAGCACTGTAACATTTGTCAATTTTATGTGGATTTTCTAATGATCCATCAACAAATGCCATTTTATTCTTAGTAGAGAGAGCAATGATCATGCTCCTCTTCCATTCTCCATATCCTACTCCATTAAAACGTTCAGATACAAGAGGAACAATAGGATTTTACGATGGATGAATGAAGTAAATGCAAGTTGAATCTTATGTAGGAGGTAAAGAAGAAGAGGTTGAATCGTTTGAATAATTGTTTTCAGAAATGTCAGTCATTTTCAATTGAAATGAAGAATTGACAGGAAAAAATTCAATTAAATGATCAATCAAGAAACGATTATCAAGTCAATACCACTTGATTTCATAATCAATTAACTATCAAGTCCTTGTCAAAAAAAAAAAAATAACTATCAAGTCAATACCACTTGATTTCCAGAATCAATAAAGTTTTCAAGTCAATACCACTTGAAATAAGATTTTAACAAATAATTTCAAGTCAATACCACTTGAAATTTCCAAGAACTGATCCAAGCTAACTAGAACTTGATCAAAGAAGAAAGAATTCGGCAGATAATGAAGAAAATTCGAAAGAAAACAGAGGTAAAAGAAAACAGAAAATTTCGTTAAGAACAAACCTAATATTGCGATCAGGAATGATCTAAGTTTGTTTGGTAACCTCAAGATGAAATTCAATCTTTCTACTGAAAATATGAAGAAAAATCAAAGACTTTGTGCGGATTATAGCTCTGATATCATATTGAAGTTTGCAAACTAATCATAGTTTGAACTTCACATTCAAAGAATAAACTGATTCATTTTCAGACATATTTGTATAAGATAGAAATATGAATGAAGGAAAATTGAATGTAGAGAGAGAGAATTGGATTTTGAGTAATATTTCTAAATGAATGAATTATTACGTCACAAGGAATTATTTATAATGAGTAAACATTTCCTTTTATTACAAGCTAGAGAAAGAGAGAGTTGTTATAACAACCTTAACAAACTTTCTAACTAACAAGGCTGAGTTGTAATATTGTTGTTGGGCTGATCTTTATGTAACTTGGGCCTGAAGCTGAAGGTGAGTGAACACCAACATTAACCTGAGTAGGTGTTCCTAGGTTCTTCTGTGATGCAGCAAGAGTGCCTTTAGGTTGTAATAGCTTTTGATTGTGTGAATACATATTGGTTACTTACCAATAAAAAAGAAAGAACATGAAGTTGATCTATTAAAGCTTTACACAAAATCCTTACAAGTTTCCCAAAACATGTGAAAACTTACCCCTTTCTCTGTTCTCGTTGAATCTATAGGCGGGTGCATTGGAAGACCGCCTCACTGAACTACTCAAGTACTTTTTACATAATTTCAGCAAGAATGATGGGATGTAGAAACAATAGTAGTATGCACAGTCTAATTTATTAATCCAATCATTTCTGATAATTTGTTCTGTATGATGATCAGATTGATCACATGACAATTGCAATACAACATAAAGCTCCTTATTCTTCCAAGATGTTAATACATCAGAATACAAGATGATCATCAGATCAGTCAAACATATGAAAAATATAATTAACATACGAAAGTTGGTTTTATTTAATCTCAGCAAGGATTTTGATGCTTCACCTTTCTCTTTTTTTCCTCTGAACAAGGCCTTCAGTTGTGCCTTAACCTATATTCTATAGTATTTGGTAACGAGACAGGCAAACAGCATTCATAAATTCCTCATCTGTTTCAAGAGCTTTCATCGAGTCAGGAGGTAAACATATCTCCAAATCCACACTTCCTCCACCCTCGTAGCCTTCATAAGAAGTCACCTTTCCTACAAATTTATTCGCGTACCCACTACGAAGAGCAACTGCTTTTCCGAGCCCAAATTCATTCCCGTACATGTCAAATCTTGGCGAACTTCCCATCATCACACTGTAACAATCAAACACCTTATCAAGCTGGAAAACAACGGGTGATTTGAGCCATCCACTAATGAATTTTCGTAGTATTTTATCATTGTGATTTATCACTGTCTGGTGTAACAATGACGCAGCCCACCCTAAGTTATGATCAAGTAGCTCACCAACCGTGGTAGTTGTTTCCAGTGCGCTTATACAATTACCAAAATACTCATGAGGCAAAGGTGGATTTAATCTATGCCTGTTATTAGCTGCTAATCTGCAATTTGTGAATTGTTCAAAAGATAGACGGTTTGCTCGAGCTATTGCACGCCAGCATAGTGCTGATAAGGCTTGAAACGATGAGATTTCGTTTGTTGTGTTGAATTCCTCATTTGCTTTTGCTTTAAGTCTTGCAATAGACTCAGATGAGAAATGGAAGATCCTCTCTCTGAGTTGGGGTGCTGTAAATCTGCTAATAAATTCATCTGGTTCGGTAAAGGGGAGTAGGAAAGGCGGACCATACCCTTCAGGAAACCAACGTTTATGAAATGGAATACGCGATGAAGGAACTCCTTCATCACATAATCCTAGATGGATTTTAGACCATGTGTTCCAAAAATTCCAGTAGGAGGTTCCATCACCGAGGGAGTGATTCATAGAACAAGCAATGAAAATACCATCTAAAAGTTCAGTGACTTGAATGGTTAACAAAGACTTAAAATGACCATCATGGTTAACATTTTTTTCATGATCAAAAAATGATTGAACCACTAGAGGAACATCGGTTGGTGAAAGTATGTTTGATATGGTCATATCTAACGTAGCATGGATGAATCTCGCACCAGGGCCTTTGTTGCAGTCGACGAAGATGAGACATTTGTGCTGATCTTTGTCTACTTCGCTCGCAAGTTGACCAGCTAATGGGTAGAAATGGATGAGGGTGAGTGAAAGAGAGTCCTTGAGATTTTGAAGGAATTTGTGAATGGAGAATTGTTGGTTATCTTAGTTTGAAGGTTTGGTGAAGAGTAGACCCTTTTGGATGTAATGAGCAGAGAGCATAGCTAAATCCATTGGAGATAAGTAGTATGGTTGTTTGGCTTCTTTCACTTCATACTTTGGCTTGATGAAGCATTCTGAGATATGTGTAACAGTGGTTGATGCTGAACTCATTTTTGTGATTTTTAGATTGCTGAGTTTGTGATTTCTGGGAGCTGGTGAATAAAGGAAGACTCATCCTATCTGGTCTATAAGTAATGGTCTCTTTGGATGCATTTTGCTACATTGGAATAATTCAATGACTTCAGACTGCCCAATTGCCTCTTTTTTTATTAGATTATTAAACTACCTAGGAAAGTTCAATCAAGTTTCCATTTGTCTACCTAATACTCCAGCCAAATCCCTAGGTCCAAATATTTAATTGAGGTTAAGTCTTTTTTAAAAGGGTTATGCTGAGGGTTGCATACAAGATATAAATACATTGCTTAAAATGGAATTTAGTTGTAAATTTATGACAAAAGTTTGCATTAATCTATGTAATAAATGATCAGTTAATGCTTGTTTTTTTTTTCCATTTTTAGCTTTTTATATGCAGCCCTTAGGGGTGCATTTAGCTTTTGCCTAAAAAGTAATAAGGGTGGGGAAATTTTTTTACGTCTTGTGATCTGTTTACTTGCTATAGCAGGTGAGTAACCTGCTGGACTCTATAAACAACTATTCTCCCATGTTAAAACTTTTATAGGCTAATTGATAGTTGAGACCTATGTAAAATATTCGACAATAACTGAAATCCATATATCAACTTTTCCTTTTAAAATATACATGTCTTACCGAGATTGTTTACAATTGTTTAGCAATATTACCTTACATTTCGTACTTCCTCCTTAGTATCGTATAGTTGGTAGCTATTAGTGCTGTCAGTTTGGTTGAAAACCGATGGTTAAACTGCAAACTGTTGATCAACTGAACTGAATAAACTGAACTGAATTGACCTATAACTGAAAAGTTAAAAACCGATAAGTCAATCAGATTAAAGCAAACTGCAATTAACTGAACTGAAACTGAACTGAAACTCAACCGAAAACATACCAAACTGAAATTAACTGCACGAAAAACCGATTTAAACTGAACTGAACTGAACTGAAAATGAACTGAATTTAACTGAAAACTGTTTCAAACTGTTTTTAACTGAACTGAATCAAACTGTTTTTAACTGAACTGAATCAAACTGTTTTTGTTTGAACTGAATCAAACTGAATAAAACTATTTTAATTGAACTGAATCAAACTGTTTTTAACTGAACTGCATAAAACTGAATAAAACTGATTTATAATAAACCGAATCAAACTGAATAAAATAGTTTTAAACTATATAGAATACAATTGTCTCAAAGACTCAAACTGAACTGTTTCAAAAATGTAACACCTAGTTTCGTAATTTTTAATTTACCTAAATTATTGGCGCACAATGACATGACACCTTAAATACTAGACAACGATAAAAAAAAGTGATTTCAATTTTCTATTACTATTTCCATTAAAAAGTAGAATTCTTCAATATACAAGCTTCCAAGTGAATCATTTGTGTACATTACTCTCTTGTTTTGATTTGACATCTATTAGAGTATATATCATAGAGGCTATAACTCACAAGTCACAACATGTATGTATATACGTAAAACTTTAACAATTTTCTAAAGTATCTTGCGTTGGAAAGAATCTATCCAGGCTTGAACGGTCAATTAACATTGGAATTTTTTATCTGTTTCACCACGTTATTTTTTTATGTGTTTCTTACAAATTTCAAGTTTAAAAAGTCCAAATACTAGAAATTACAAACAAGTGAATAACCGAATAGGATGAACTAAATGAAGGAGATGTTCCTGAATAGTATTAGGCCCGAGACAAAATTTAAAAAATGGGCCCTTGACGTGGGAGAGATTAACGAAAATAAACAATATAATAATTTATAATGGATAGTTTTCATTAAATTATACAAAATAAATCACTACATTCAAATAACAATCTTAACAATATCTTTAAACATACAATTTCACACTTTTTTTTTTGGCCCAACAAACTTTTACTTTATGTTGTGTTGGTTCAGTGGTTTGTTTTTTTTTTGTAAACGATCGAAAAAATCCACCTACCGAAAAAATTCAACAGAAGCCATGACCCCTTTGTAGTTTTGTTTCTCACTTCTATGGCTCTTATCTATTGAGTTATGGAGATGATTAATGAAATCAACTAATGTCCCAAACTTTGAACTAAACAAGTCCCTGCAAATTACTCTATCACTAATACTACTCAAAATCAAGATGAAATAACTAAAACAAAACCAAATATGTTCAGCAATTGCTCTAATTTTTTATTTTTTTTCCTTTATTAGCTATACAAGTTGTACACATTAACTCATTTGTCAACAACATTACAACAATTTAACAACCTAGTAAGAAATTCGAAAATTATAATCAAATTGAGAGCTTATAATTTTTTTTTTGTCACCCAACACCTAAAATCTAATTTCTCAAATCTCACATTATTAGAAATAAAAATTCAGAATTACAAATTGAAGAAAGATTGAGGCTGGAAACTTCACAAACAAACGAAATCAAAGAAAAAGATGAAGGAATATTTTGTAACTTCCACCATATGGTCTCTAGATGTATTACAACGATGAACAAATACACGATAACAATAAATTACAGAAGATGTAAAATTAATAATAGAAATTCAGGGTTCTCCAAAAAACAAGATCTAAAACATAAAAGATAAAAAACTATTAGCAAAAAACCTTATAAATTCTAAATCTACATAAACCTGATGAGACCAGGTGAATGCAGAGAGAAGGAGATAGAAAGTAGGTGCGGGGAGATGAGAAAAAAAATGAAGGTTAGAAAATTGGGGCAGGCCAAATCCTAAATCTACAACATACACCTATTATTCTCACCTACCATAAAAGATCACACAGAACACAACAAATACTAACAAATTACAATACACAATAGTAGTATCGCACAATCATCAAAATTCATAACAATGTATTATTACTGATTTTTTTTTAAAATCAAAAAATTCATAACTGATTTTTTTAAAATCAAAAAATTCATGACTAATTTTAAGACTGATTTTTTTTGCTTCTTTTTTCTTCTTTTTTGCTTCTTTTTTCCCGAAGATCAACGCTTCTTTTTTTCCTCAGAACAACGTCTTCTTCCTCAGATCTTCCGTTCTTCACTTCGTCACTTCTTCACCAAAAGTCCAAAACCCAGAAAAGAAACCAAGAAAATACAAGCTCGTAAACTGTAATTGAGAAATCTGAAAGATAAATGAAAACTCTGAAAGAGGCAAAGAAAATACGATATAGAGAGAGAAAATGAGAGAGTTAGAGAATCAGAGAGATTAATCGAAAAAAAAAAACTAGAGAAAATTTAGGGTTTTTTGAGGGTTTCAGAGAATGACTTAACGAGAGATTGAGAGGGAATGAGAGAGAATAGGAGGTGAAGAAATGAGGGGTGAGGTTAAAAAAAAGGTTTATATAGTAGGGATTAGGGAGAGGGTTTAGGGTTACATTTAAATTTAATATCAACCGTTGGATTTTGAGATTTATCATTGAATGGTTAAGATTTTAGTGAGTTCATTTTAGATTTCTGATTTTAGAGACTAAAGAAAAGAAGGGCTCAGATTTAATATTAGCTAATCAATGGTCTCAAACCATGATCCTTGACATATATTTTCTACCAATGAACATCAAGAGTGACCAAATACATGGATTTCAAAATCTCATTGGTTGGATCATTTAGGCTCCGTTTGGTAGGGCGTAAAACGTTTTCCCGGAAAACCGTTTTCCTCTATTTTCAGTTTTACATTGTTTGGTTGGCAAAGGAGTGTAAAACCATTTTCCCTTGGAGTAAAATTACACTCCTAATGATGGAAAACCATTTTCCCTTCAAAATGAAGGGAAAACTAATTTCCTTATCTCTCTTACACAATCCTCTCACTACCTCCTTACTTCCCCTTTCATATTTGTTTCATTTCATTATTTTTCTTACATGGAACCAAACAAGGAAAAACTAATTTTGGAATTGTGTTTTCCATTGTAAATTATTTTCCATGAAAATCATTTTACACTGAAAATGTTTTACACCCTACCAAACGGAGCCTTACTCTTTCTCAAATCAAATGGTTAAGATTAAAAGTTAAGAAAAGTAATTCTTTTTTCTAATTTTTAAATTTATAATTCTACATTTTTTAATACCGATTTCTAATTCTAGTATTAATTTGTAAATTAGTTTAGTAATTAGTATTAGTATAAATTAATAAAAATTATAAAGTTTAGAAGTTTAATTAGTATTTTTAATTATAAACAAGATGTGATTGATGATTCACGTAAAAATGATTATGGATGAATAATGATGTGAAACATTGAAAGTAGAAATTGTTAAGTAATGAATGTATGATTATTTAAGTAATGAAATAGACGGATTCCTAGTATGACTTTTGATTAAGATCCACAACTGAAACATCAACGATGAAAGTCGATCAATCTATTCTAAATTTCTAACGATGCTTTGATTATTGTTAAAACTGTGTATTAAGATCGATGATCAATCTTATGATGATTTGATGGTTTTGACTTTTAATTAATGTCGAAGACAATCAATATGATCATTTGATTTATTTATGTCAAGATTGTGAACCTTAACTTAACGAAATTCGATCAATGTTTCATCCTCTACTAGTCTAGTGATACATTTGACATGATTATTTTGTATTAATTAACTATGATAATTTACTTTTATAGAATGTTTCATGTTCATCCTCTACTAATATAGTATATGATTATATATCATCTTCATATGACATATCCGATTAAGTGATTAACGTTGATCATTGTTACTTGTTGAGTTGGTCCATGAACGATGAAAGTCGAACAATTTTATAATTACGAATTACGATGCTTTCATTGATGATTTAATGTCAACCTAATTATTTAATTATAACTCTTTTTGTTGCTTTATAGTGACTCATTTAGCTATTGTTACTAAAACAGTTCTTTTGTATTATTGATACATCGTCCATCTAACCCAATAACTACATATTAGCTTAATCATATGTTTTATGTTTCAAAATGCATTTCACATAAAGACGATTAACTCAAATATCATATTATTATCTTGATCAATTAGCTTAGCGGCTACCATTGGCACATTTATTATGTACAATAATAAATACTTGGATAATTTAAGTAGATGTTTTTTGTTTCAAATTCCATTATACCTTGAAAGACAATTAGCATAATAATTAACCACTTACATTAACTGATTTATAAACTAATTCATCATTATCAATCATCATCTTAATCTTTGACCACAACCAATTACCAATTAATCATTGATAGTTACACATTGAAAAACTATAGATTATATCGATTTAAGTGAACCTTAAATGAATTTCATTGAGTTGATAGTAACTTCTTATAATTTATGTTCATCATTGTTATTGTTTTCATTGTCATCATAGCTATTTATCGCACACACGAGTTGACTAAGAGTAATTGACTAAGTGTCATCGTAGTTATTGTTACTATTATTTGCATTATTACTATTTTCATCACCGCTTTATGTTACTTATTAATGATACATTCATTATTCATATGTCTGACAACAACTTATTCTACTTCAATTGGATATTTTAAGTTTCAAAATTAGTTGAAATTAAATATGACTTGGTTAAATAGAATATAGCTATGTTGAATCAACTTAATGACTTATATTGATATACATCGTCCATCTAACCCAATAACAACTTATTAGTTCAATCATATGTTTTATGTTTCAAAATGCATTTCACATAAAGACGATTAACTCAAATATCGCATTGTTATCTTAAATTAACTTAGAGGCTACCATTGACACATTCATTATGTACACTAATAAATACTTGGATTATTATTTAAGTAGATGTTTTTTGTTTCAAATTCCATTATACATTGGAACTTTGGAAGACATAATGCTTAACCACTTACATTAACTGATTTATAAAGTAATTCATCATTATCAATCATCACCTTAATCCTTGACCACAACCAATCACAAATTCATCATTGATAGTTACACATCGGAAACCTATAGAATAATGAAGAATTTGAAATTGAATTTTTCAATATCAGCCAAATGTTGAACCTTTAATAAAATAATTTTATAGAAAATATGGCAACTTCAAAATGCCCTTTTGTAGACAAATATATATACGTCTCTTGGTGCCATTGTTGTGTTCGACAAGTTTAACGACACTTTAACCCATGTGATAAAAGTCCAACTAAATTGGAATTTCTTGCAATGAATAACGGATTGACCCGAAGTGAGATCCGAAACACACGGCATAACCGATATCAACTTTCACCCGAGTCAATGCGGGTTTCCTTAAGAAACTGAAAATAACTGAATCCGAACCGAAAATAATTGTTTAACTGATAGTAATCCGTAAAAAGCCAATTGTTTAAACCAAAACTGTACTGGTCAAACCAAAAGATAACTGTAAACTGAACTGAACTTAACTGAACATTGAATTAACTGTATGGATTGAAACTGAAACCGAAAAAGTTTAAACTGAATCAATTAAGTTTGGAAAAATAAACTGAATTAACTGAACTGAAGTCAACTGAACTGTTTGGTTTAAACCAGAACTGAACTGGTTAACTGAATTGACACCACTAGTAGCTATACCTTCTTTTTACTTTTCTCAGACCTTAATTCGATGCGTCGTGTGTCTCACAATATGCACATGTTATTCTATCAGAGGGCATAAGTTATTATACATATCCTCACCAAAAATTTTAAAAAAATGTAAAATTAGATATGGCCTTGTGAGTTGTGACCTACACATATAGAGGCTCAATATGCATAAAGATACGCTTTCTACACATGCCAATGCACAATTTTAAACCTTTATATACATTTCTAATTATCAATACGCAAAAATTACAAAAGTTGATATTATGAAAATATACATTAAGACGAATCTAACAAGATCCCACATGACTATATTTTTTCCTTAAGTATAAATCACAAAAGATAGTCAAAGTTACACATGTGCATAGTGTCAAAAATCAAAACGGGAATAAAAAAAAACCGGAGGAATTATATCTTGTTATATAACACGTATACACGTCTTTGTTTTTTCCAACTTGCTTATGCTAATAGCAATATTTACTATTTAGTTTTAATTAATAAATTTTGTTAACCTCGAACATCGACGATAGCGCGCTGTCCAACAACTAGTTTTTATAAAGAGTAAAAATGTTGGATAACAATATTTAACATTACCATACCAGTATTATTATTGTTTACAATGAGTATAATTTTGCATGTAAACTTTTAGGTGTCCCCAAGAAAAGATAAAATTATGTGTTTCTAAACATATTTATTTGTGTGTTTGTTACATATTTTACTTAAATGATCAACATGATGTAATATGAGTAAAAATTGCTAGAGGGAGGTCGTCGTTCTAAAATTCTACTCTGTTTTCTTTAATTGCTACATTATTTGGCACGTTTTTCAAAATATTTTCAAACCCTTGTTAAAGGAGCTAAGTACACAACAACGTTCTAAACTTTGGCTTTTATTTCAACTAGGGTGCTCAACTTTAAAAAGTTTCAATTTGGATACTCCTTTCTAACATCTGTTAGTTTAGTACTGAACTTTGCTTAACTAATCGTTATCTACACACAAAAAAGGAAAAATGTGACGTGGCAATAATTATGTCTATTTTTAAGTCTTATTTTCTCTCTCCTCAAAACTCTGCCTCAGTCATCTTCTTGTGGTGCTTCGTGAGACTTCTTCAATCACCTTCCTCAAACTTCCCCTTCCTATAAATACAAAACAAATTTAAAGTTTCCTTGATTTATATATATATATATTTTATATATTTGAAAATTTGACTTTTCTTTCTCTTTTGGGGTTTAATTTGTTCCTCTTTTTTCTCATCACTTTGGATAATAATTTGACAATTAAGCTAGTGCCCAGATTCAAATTCGTTTAAAATTCCCTCTTTTGCATCAAACGCATATCCAAAAATTCATTTTTTTGACTGACCCACTTGAGAAAATTGATTGAAAATTGTGGAGAAACTTTGTTGGGTTGATGATTTTTTGTCGGTTTCTATTGTTATGTTTTGTGGGGTTAAGTTTATTGGATTGATGAATTTTTGTGAATTCTCCTCAAACCTCTGCCTCAGTCGCGCGTCCTCAGTCATTTCCTTCATAGGTGATTCACACCGTTTCTCGGCATCGTGGCTGGTTGCGTTGTTTGAGCGCCGTCATGGTTTAATTTGAGCATCGTGGGTAGTTTGTTCGTGGCTCGTGGTTGATCGTGTTGCCGGCGCTATAGTGTTTTGGTTCAATATCCCGAGAATTTAAACTTGCCTTAATTAAATAATAATAATTAGTGGTTAATATTATCCTTTAATCATAAGTATGATTGAAATTTTGTTACTCTATATCCACGTAATGATAAATTCTTTAAATAAATATATGATGCAAATAATAACAAGTTATGTTAGATTAAACTAGAATTATTTGCACGCGATGCGTGCTTGAATTTTTTTCAAAACAGAAACTCGATTTTCTTTGGCATAAGAGTCACAATTTGAACATATTAGACATACGAAGTATAATTGTTTTTAGTTGTAAAATTTGATTGGTTTAGTTTATGTCTCTCACCATTCTTTTTGTTTTGTTTTTTTTTTTACTTTTCAAAGTTAAATTCTATGAACAAAATAGAAATTTTATTGAATTTATTTATGATTTTTAATATTATAATTTTTTAGTTGATTTTTAAATTAAGTACAGTACTTCATAAATTGTAAAGAAAGTAGACACTTTCAGGGGCGGATCCAGGATTTCGAATTTGGTGGGGCACCAAATTACAAAAGAAAAACCATAATATCATATTTTGAAACATTGCAACACTTTAATTTTCACAACCTTAATAAATAATATTAAGTATTCAATACTATCTCCATTTTTAGTATATTTAACATATTGACTTTCACATTCATCAATAAATACAACTTTTATTTCAATTTGTTACTAAAGTTTATAAGAAGTTGATATAAATTTATTTAATGTAAATAGAAATCAAAACAAAATTTTAAATAGTAAAAGTTATTTTTAAGTATTTGCAAATAAAAGAAAAAAAAAGATGCTATAATAGAGAAGAGAAAGAGTAAGAAGTAAAAAAGAAAAAAAAAACAAAACAAAAGCAAATAAGAAAGAAAAGAAAAAAAGGGAAGGTAGGGGGAGTCGAACCGGGGGGCGGCAACAACAATTACAATATCACATGTTACTTAGAGAACCACTGGACCAAGTTGCATCATATGTTTTTTGTTGCACGCGTTTTAACTTTAACCTATTGTAAAAATCTGCTTGACCGTTAAAAGTAAAAAGAATCCGATTTTTTTTTGGTGGGGCACGTGCCACCCAGGACCCTTAGTAGGTCCGCCCCTGGACACTTTGATTTCAAGTCAATTTTTTCATAAGTTGTAGTTTGTAAGTGAATTTTTAAGTTTTTGTAAAGTTTCCTCATTTTAGTGATTTGCATAACGTAAATTATGCAATTTTATAATTTTAGTTGACTTGTGAGTGATTGTTATAATTATATTTTTGATATTTTTGTTTGAAGCCCCCTTTGATTTGTAAGTGAATTTGTAATTTAGAATGGGAAGGGGGTAACATAGGAGCAATGATATTCCCATACCGGGTATGTGCCAATACCATGGCATTTATGTAATTTTTATGGCAAAAGTAGTATTAAAAAATAAAAAAAATAAAAAATTTCATTTTTTTTGGGGGGGGAGTTTGTTAGTTGAAATCTTAAATCATATATGGGCTACATCAAATCATATCAGTTCGCTATTAAATCATATCTGAGTTACATCTAATCATATCAAGTAACTGATATGGGAAAAGTTGTCCCATACCGAGTATGGGAGTATACTTTCTCGGTAACATAGTCTCTTTATTCGGGGACATCATAGCTTCCCCCTTTGATTTTGAGGTTGATGTATTCAAAGATTTGAATATGAAACTTATGCGTGAAGATATTCTTATTGTTCTTGTCATTTACTTCTCAATCTTTTTTTAGTTTTTATATTTTTTTTTATTTGGTTAGAATTTTGGTTGTTCAATGATTAAAGTGTGGGTAAAGTGTGCTTGATAATGCAACATAATGTCATTGTTTTGGTCATCGGAGAGGAGAGGAAGGCGGAGGAGAGGTGGAAGCGGAAGCAGAAGCAGAGGAGAGAGAAAGACTTAGGGGGATACGAAGGGACAGAGGGGTAGATGAGGGTGTGCAAGGAGCCTAACAGCACAGGGCCCCAAAATTATAAAGGCCCAAAATATATTATTTTGAAAATTTTACTTCATATTTGAAGAAATCACCCTTGTTTTCCTCCCTTAATAAATTTGTCAATGATTTATCTTTATATTTTCAACTTTCTATCTTTAGAAATCTAACCTTCCATCTTTATTTTTTATAAATTTAGGGGCCTAATTTTCATGTTAGAATCGGGGCCCCGAAAACTTCAAGATGGCCTTGCGAAGGGAGGAAGGGTGAGAGGAGGTGCAGTGGTGGTTAGTAGGGGTGGATTTGGTGTGTATGGGGGAGTAGAGAGAAAGAGAGATTAAATTTGTGAAAAAGTATTTTTTTTTGTTATTATTTAATTGGAATTAACGGTTAAAGTAACATAAGTTTGATTTAAGTACCCAAATCGGAATATTTTAAAGTTAAGTACCCAAATGAAACTTTTATCAAAAGTTTATTACCCAAATGTGTAGTTACCAGCCTTGTTATAAACGATCACTCTTCGTTCAAAATTCAGAAAAGTAAACTCTTGAGTTGACTGAGAGCAGAAAACGATGGGAGTATGGGAATGGATATACTCAGCTACTGACGCCGTTAAACAGAAAACTCCCGACTTAACGCCGGCGACAGAATTTGGCCGTAAAACCTACGATTATTGTCGTCACACCACTTCTTACGCCGCCGGCGGCGCCGTTGCGAAAGCACGTGATCTTCATCAATATTTGTCTGACGATCAAGTTCGGGACAACCTCGGACGTTTCGCCAAAAGTGCCTCCAAAAACGGCGCTCTTTATCTAGCCCGATCTTATGGTATAATCATTTTCTTCATTTTTTCGCCTTTTTTTTTTTTGCAATTTATCGCCATTAATCAAATATCTTCATCTTATATTATGGTATAGAAGAAATGCTGTTTGTGTATGTCGATGAAGATTGCTGAATGTTATTGCCTATTGTTGTTGGTAAAGCAAGTGGTTTAATTAGTTTTTTGGGTAATATTATAAGTAAATTATCAATAATTTAGAGTTTTATAATACTCCAGTTGCTTAATTGTGGTTAACTTTTTCTGCATGTCAATTCTAAGAGCTAATGTATACAGTTAAACTGTGGATTATGCACTAGGGTGCAGAGTGCTCAGTGTGCACCCTAAGGCCTAAAGAACATATCATTCTTACAAAAGAACACATAATTTAAAACTAAAGAACATGTGAATCTCTAATTACAAAAGAACATAGGTCATATGACATGTTTGGGTCAACTCATGAAATATATACAGAGATTGGATTCGCTAAAAGAAGGTAAAAGCAAAGTAGGAAATGATCAAACTCCGCAAAGATAAAGGATTCGTTTATGATGCCAAAGAATTTTGGGGTATTATAACTTACAAGAAATTTGGAGCTTTACATGGTTTGTTTAGACGGTGTGGAATTATTTAAGAATTTGTTTGGTTATATAAGATGTGTCTAACTTACTAAGTTTGAGAATTTGGTCGATTGATAGGATATCTCTCTAGGCTTCTGAAACCTTGGTTTCTCGATGTCATGGTGGCTTAAGTATCAAGGGGCTGGCAGGTTTTGCCTTTAGGAATAGGGTTATTGAGAGCGTTTTATTAAATTTGCCGGTTGTATTGACCCACGGTGTTGTTTCGATCAAAAATTTAGAGTCATTAGTGTTTGATGCAGGTTATGTTTGGGTGCTTATTCTCATTGCTTTTGGCATGTATGCGATGTTATAGTGAAGGACCCTATGTATCAGGAATATTGGTCAAGGATTAAATCTTGGTTTGTGCCAGAAAGTTCTTATGTCGAAATACATAATAGTCCAGTTGAAACTGTTGGGTTTTTGCCCTATGTTCTTTATACATAATAGAATTTTCTACTGTCTGGACAAGTTTCGCTCAAACGGTAACATGGAGGGCATTATTGCCTCTTTTTGGCTTAGGCCTTAGGGCATCTTGAGTGTTAGCTTTTTCCTGGTGCTTGAGATTTTCCAGTAGGATGGATGAACATGCTTAATCACTGGATAGTGTAGCTGTACTCAGCTTTCTAGCCAAAAACAAGCTACCTTGCATGCCTCCATTCAGGAAAGAAAGCTGATTATTGATTTACATGTGCCCATCCAAGCTACAATGTGCCCAATTCAAGCTGATTATTGAGAAGCTCATCGTTACAGAAGATTGTGGCTGGAAAATCATGTAGCTGGAAATGTTGATGTGGCGAATCAAGTTGCTAATTTCCTGCAATATGACCTATGTTGCACTAATCAGGTCGACCTACCATGAGGCAAATAATTTACTTCTACTACAGTTTACTGAATTGAGTAATTGAAGAATTTACTAATTCGCCAGCGTTGGTTGGCCTGGTGCAGTTAGTTTCCCTTACTGTTCTCAGTGTCCTAAATTGCTGGGAATCCATTATCCATAGTAACCCCATCACCACCATAATGCACTCATAGGCAATCATTTGTAAACACTATACTAGCAGCCTAAGTAATGAATTTTGCTATTGCTCATTTCTCAAGCAAATCGAGCTTACTATTTCACTTGTCTTGTTTGATTTCGGTGCCTTGCAATTGTTTTTTGCAACTTGATAAGTTTTGCCACCTTATCTAGCTGCAGTTTCATGTTTTTTTTATATGGAAAGAAGGAAAAGCTATTAATTGTATTGCTCCGGTGGTTGGTTATGTTGAATGTCACTAGTGAAAAAAAAATCATGTAACTATTAAGCCTTTGATTTCACTAACTTCATAACCATGACATTAGCTATCTTTCAATTTTCTTGGTTACAACTGCTAACCTTTTGGTCATTGCATTATCTTTAGTCCAGTACTCCAGTATCATGAGCCTTTCTATGTGGTGGACTGTGTCGGCTGTATATCGGCTAACTTTTAGGCGTGAGCAAACTTTTCACTAGGCCCATTTACCATACTTCATTCTTATATAGAGAACATATTCTCTACAAAACGAGAGAGAGAAGGATGTATCTCTCTTTGACCTTTTTTTATTTGATTATTCCTCTCACAGTTCATATATGGAGAACAGCAGTTTGGGAAATAGCCAAACTCCTAAGCCTCTTTTGTTCTCAGTACTTCTTTATAAGATGTATGGGAAAGGTGTACATCTAGGGGAGAGATTAGCTGACAGCCGACAGGGTTTTGACAGGAAGTTAAGAAATTTAAGATAATGCATTGTTTCGCTTCCCTTGATAGAAGTTCAACCTATGAAACTGGAAGTTGTGCAACACTCTCCAGTGTCCTCTGTCCCCTCACCCATATAAAAAGTAGCTTCTTTTGGAGAAGACTGACTCGTGCCTTAATTCTGGTTACTAGTTTGAGAACGTTGGAAATTAGCTGATGCAGATCAAAGAGGTGAAATGGCCCGACCAACTAAAGGGAGGCACCTCCAATCTAAGTATGACTATGCTGAACAGTACCATTAAAGAGTTATTTTATGCTTCTAGTATAGTCGCTCAAACCTCATATTTTTGGTTCTAGTTAATTCCTTGTTTTTTTTAATTCATTGCCCTATATATGCTGTAATTCACTGATCAGGACTCTGTTATATGTGCAGGGGGCGGTCCGATAATTGATATTGTTTCACGGTCAGTGCAAGAAAAAAAGACTGATTCAGAGAAGGACAGAATAAAGGAATTAGAGACTAAAGTAGCTAAACTTGAAAAGGAGTTAATCTGTAGGAAAATAGCTGAGCAATCAGAATTACCAAAGGTGGTCACAACATCTAAATCTCAAGATGAGGCCAATGTTGGTGCAATTATGAACCAAACGCCAGATGATGTGCTGAAGATCTTTATGATGAAGCCATTTGTTGGTACAAAACTTTTCAATAATCTGATGATTCCTGTTGGTGCTGAATCTAAGAGGAAGGAGAATCCAGTTTGAAGTATTGACGGACAATGTGAGTGATAAGATATTGATAAACGAAGTAATTGTTGTTTTATGTGCTATTTTAGTTTGGGCCTACGTTGTATACTTGTATGTGGTGTATGCAGAACATCTCTCTCCCTCACCCGCAATCCCTCTTTCTGCTTTTCACTAGGTCGACTCGTCTATGTAAATTTGCTATCATGAAAGAGAGCAAAGCAAGCTATCATGCTAAATTGTGTCATGGAGTCCCACTTGATTGACGATTAGTTTCAAACAACATGCCAAAAGTCGAAGCTATCAGACTTTGGTTTTAGTAGTGTAAGATGCTTCATTGATAAGATAGGAAGGGCATTTTAAGCTTTGATCAAAATGGACAATGAAGTTGCTTCCACATCACTTTCACACACACTCTGTCTCTTATGAGAGTCTGAGTATCCCCATCGGTTGATCCACATAATAATTCATCAGGAGAAATTCATATTATTGCAATGATCCACTTTTTGGTGGCCACGGAATAAAACCTGTAGCCAAAAAGTTAAAAGTGCATTTAGCTAGACAACGAGGCACATTGAAAGCAAAAGGAGTAAAGTAGGTCCCAAATGGTAGGGAGAGAGCGTAAAGATATAAAAAGTGTAGATCATCTATTGGAGTTATAGAAACCATAAAGAATAAATAGTAGATCATGAGTGAGATGAAAGAGAGAGGAAGTATCAAATTAGTTGATGATCCAATATTTTGGATCAACCAATGTGTAAGCTTTTAAGCTTATCCTTGATTACCTAGAAAATATCGTGTTGTTCAAGTGTTTCTTTGATGCGAATTTTTGTTAGAGACTTTGTTTATATTTTGAGTATCCTGCAATAAAATAAAAAGGTAAGATGAAGTTCCATGCAAGGAAGGGGGGAAATTGGGGATCCCTTCTTGCAAGGGGTGGGACTCGATTCCTTGACATCTGAAATCGGAGGTGATGCCAATACCACTAGGCTATTACCTGCTGCTCGGTTGAGTCTTGAATATAGTCTTGAAAACCTAAACTTTCTTATAGACTTTGTACTCTACATGGGAGGCATTATACCATCCATTTGAAGAGTCTTAAGGAGAAAGTGCAAAAATAGAATGAGTCTTATATGAGTCTAAACAATATAGTAAAAAGTTGGTTGAAATATAATATAGTAGATTCTTTAGACTAGAAGAGAGCTCATAAATGTGTTCTTAGACACAATAGAATCAAATTGGAAAGAGAAAAAAGGGAACCTTATTATGCTTCCGAGTAGAAAAATATTAGGATACAAAATGATAATCTGATAATTCAGACACATGAAAATTACAATTAACATAAAAAACTTGGCTTTTAATTAATGTGAACAAAGATTTTGATGCTTCATTTGTGCCTTATTAGTCTTTAATTAGTACTGTATAGTTTATAATGCGACAGCATTCATAAATTCCTCATCTGATTCAAGAGCTTTCATGAAATCAGGAGGTAAACATATTTCCAAATCCACACTTCCTCCACCCTCACAACCTTCATAAGAAGTCACCTTTCCAACAAATTTATTGGCGTACCCACTACGAAGAGCAACTGCTTTTCCAATCCCGAATTCATTCCCATACATGTCGAATCTAGGCGAGCTTCCCATCATCACACTGCAATCAAATAGCTTATCAAGATGGTAAATAAAGGGTGATTTCAGCCATTCATCAACAAAGCCGCGCACTATTTTGTCACTATGGTTTACCACTGTGTGGTGCAACAATGATGCAGCCCACCCTAAGTTATGATCAAGTAGTTCACCAACCGTGGTAGTTGTTTTCAACGCTGTTATACAGTTACCAAAATAGGCTTGAGGCAAAGGTGGATCTAATCTCTGCCTGTTATTAGCTGCTAGTCTGCAAGCAGTGGACTGATCATTAGATAGACGGTTTGTGCGAACTATTGCTCGCCAACAGAGTGCTGACAAGGCTTGAAACGATGAGATTTTATTGGTTGTATTGATTTCCTCATTTGCTCTCGCTTTAAGTCGTGCCATAGACTCAGATGAGAAATGGAAGATTCTTTCTCTGAGTTGAGGTGCTTCATATCGGCTAATAAATTCATTTGGTTCAGTAAAGGGGAGTAGGAAAACCGAGCCATGCCCTTCAGGAAACCATCGGTTATGAATTGGAATACGCGATGAAGGAACTACTTCATCGCGTATTCCTAAATGGATCATAGACCAAATGTTCCAAAAATGCCAGAATGAGGTTCCGTCTCCTAGGGCGTGATTCATAGAACAACCAATGAAAATTCCATCTAAAAGCTCAGTGACTTGAATGGTTAACAAAGACTTAAAATGACCATCATGGTTAACATTTTTGTCATGGTCAAAAAATGATTGAACCACTAGAGGAACATCGGTGGGTGAAAGTAGGTCGGATATAGTCATATCTAACGTAGCATGGATGAACCTTGCACCAGGGCCTTTGTTGCAGTCGACGAAGACCAGACATTTGTGTTGGTCTTCGTCTATTTGGGTCGCGAGTTGGCCAGCTAATGGGTAGAAATGGACGAGGGTGAGTGAAAGCGAATCCTTGAGATTTTGAAGGAATGTGTGAATAGAGAATGGTTGATCATTTAAGTTTGAAGGTTTGGTGAAGAGTAGACCCTTTTGGATGTAATGAACAGAGAGCATAGCTAAATCTAGAGGAGGTAAGTAAAAAGGTTGATTGGCTTCCTTAACTTCATACTTTGGTTTGATGAAGGATTCTGAGATGTGTTTAACAGTTTGTGATGAAATCATATTTTGTGACTTTGAGATTGTTGAGTTTGAGATTGGTGGGAACTTGGGAGGCGAAGGAAGGAACTTTGCTCATTCAAGTTAATAAGCAATGGTCTCTTTAGTTGCATTTTATAAGATTGGTATATTAATAATTAATAATTTACTAATTGACTAAAGAGACGAAAGTAATCTTTTCTTCAATATTTTATCTCCCTAAGCAACTTCGACCAAGTTTCCATTTGTGTACCATATACCTTTGACCGCTTGCCATTTATAGATTTTTTTACGATATTTTCTTTACTTTTAAATTGAGTAAAAGACAAGATTAGACAATCCACTTATTTGAAAAGGTCTTTTTTAGAGGACATTAATTAAGAGGAGTTGAGACAAATTAGACTATTATTTTATCACTTATTTTGAGGTTGGTAAGAAGAGTCTTGATGCATGAAAATCTCGTATAAATCAACTTGGTTTTTTTTTTTTTTTACTCCTTCGGAAATTTTGTAGTAAGAAGAATTTTCTTTGAATTGTCCTTGCACAGAGTCATCCACCCAGAAATCACCTGATCTACTTATATAAGAGGATCCTTGAAAGTAAAGAAAAAGGTTAACAAGAATACCTCCTTCCTCTTTTAGGATTTGATCTTAAAATCTCACAGTAATTTTTCTTGTATGAGTACTTATTAAATAAATAATTGTAATTCATTTCTCCCTCGAAAAACATATAAGAGATGGTATTGTGTCAGACTCGTCGGACAAACCATTCTCATCGGACGTCACACACACAAGACCAAATGAAAGAAAAACAACACAAGCTGAAAGAATAATAAGACTAACTGAAACAAAGTAAAATAAAACCTGAATGAAAAAAGAAGCAACAAAGTGAAACATAAACAAACCAAACACCCAAATAAACACACCAACTGAAAACAAATACACCATTACCAAAAGAAATAGGTAATATATAAATACCAAAGAAGCTAGAAGCTAATACTAAACAACTGAAACACATCACATAAATCATTAAACAAACCAAATAAACAAATTAAGCAACTCAATAACAATCTGAAAGAATTTACACACCAACTGAAAGAATACAATAATCAAATGAAAACATCAAAAATCAAAGAAAAACAAAATCAAAAATACCAATGAAAGTAGAAATGTCTAAATGAAAGAAAAACAACATCAAATGAAAGGAAAACATATGTGAATGATACAAAATAACAATTTAAAACACACCAAAAAACAAAATATGAAATGAAACAAAGACAGCATCAACTGAAACAAAAACATAATAAAATGAAAGAAACATATCTAAATGAAACACAAACAAATAAAATGAAAACAACATAAACACTACGAAATGATAAACAACAATACTAACTGAAAAAAACACTTAACTAAATGAATCAATACACTACTAAATGACAACAACATCCATCACAATCAAAGCAAAAAATCAACAGAGTAAACAGACAAAAAAACAAATGAAACAAAAACAACAATAAAAGAAAGAAATAAAAAAATTAACTGAACAAAATAACTACGAGATATCGAAAAAAGGCCGCGCGTGTTAAGTTGGGCTCAGCCCATCCGACGGAACTTATTGGGTCAGATGGTCTGACCCAATAGTTTCACAACATATAATTGTAATTTTTTAAAGTCGTTCGTGATCTAATGTTCAATTTTTATTTTCTACATACCTAAATATTTGCTCAATTTGTTTCTTTGGGGGTCATACTTTTTTATTTTTAACAAAACAAGCTTCTAGTGATGCAATCTCCATATAAAATAAGGAACCACTCTTTAAAATGGATTGATTACCCAGAGGGGGAAAATATAATCTTGTAAATACACCTCATATAAGATGGTGTTTTAGTTCTTAGTACTCCCTCTTTATCTTTTTAGTTTTTTTTATAAGTTCTTTAGAACTTTTTTAGTCCGCGAACTTATAATCTTGACATTATTAACAATTAAAGTCATATGAAATCTTATTTGATTCACAAATTATTAAAATAGACTGTCTAATTTTAATATAAAATTAGGCGAACCTGATACTGAATTTTTTCTAACAAGTCCATTTCATTTTACTCTAATCAAGCACTATTTTAGTAACCCCTTCTCTTTTTCTTCTTTTATTTTCTTCATTCTCGAACTACAACAGACAATTTCAAAAAATAATTCATTAGTCTTACCGAACGGATTAAACTAGTTACTAAATGGATTAAACTAGTCATTAAGTGGGTTAGAGAATGTCATAACTGAATAGATTAAATCGATCACGATATAGATTAAACTGGACTTGGGTCATGACTATATTTAAAAGTTGGCATGTGCTTTTCTTAATATTGGACTTGGGTCATGCCTAATTTTAAACTAAAATTAGACGGTCTCTTACAAGACCAACTATATTTGATTTGTATCAGTGGATACTTTTTATATTCAATCATTATAATTTTTTATAATATGTAATGAAAGATAATTAATGTCAAAATTATGCATTAGCAAATATACACAGTTTAAATAGACAAATTAAAAAAATGCAGAGAAAGTATTATATAAAAAATGCGACAATTGCACGACATTTTGTTAGATTTATTTTCATATGTGGTTTTAAAATTGTTAAATGTTTGATCATATAATGATAATAATAAGTTTGTTTTAGAGACACTAATAATAAAGGTGATGGGAGAAGACTTTTATACCAGAGGTCAGAGGACAGATGTACACCAAATTCAATCAGAAGGCTTCCAACAACCACTCTTAAAACTTCAAAGCTTTGAATTAGCCAAATCCTTGAAGTGGGCTGGATTCCAACCCCCCCCCCCCCCCCCCCCCCCCCCCCCCCCCCCCCCCCCCCCCCCCCCCCCCCCCCCCCCCCCCCCCCCCCCAATGGACTCAGATGCTGGATTCGCTGCATCACATGCATACTGAGACATCAATTGCTGCCTTGCTGGATAACCATCTCGCTGATACGTGATTACCAACTGAACTTTGACCAACGTTCCTTTTTTTTTCCCACTAAGAATCCTTTTGGTAAAAAAGACCTTATTAAAACAAGGCCTCGCGTATGTCAATGAGTCCAAATACACAAATCAATGTTTGAGAGTAAAGAATACAAGTAGGTATAGAAGGATTCAAACTTGTGAGCTCAACATCATAATATGAGTTTCCCACCACCTCCACCAAGTAAGATTGGTTACTTTGACCCATATTCTTGCCTTGCTCAAAGTATATAACATATATTTGGGTGTATATGCATTTGATGGTTTCTCTTGGTTTTATACAATGTGCATATGGGCCCCCACCTTTACATTCTTCATGACTCATTCTACCTAGATCATAGGAAGATCTAAATGGCATCTTGTTATGGAATGACCCAAATTAGATCCATCAAAAAATTATGAGTCGAATGCTGTGATTTTTTTCATTACACCTTGTGAACCATGACGCAATTTCATCATCTAAAAAGACATGAGTAGGAATACTCTTAGATTCTTCTCAACGTGTATATTTCTTTTAATATTAAATTTTTATAATTTTTACTTATTAATAACTAAATATATTAATGCTTGAAATCATGCATAGACAAACTTGAAAAATAAAATAATACAACTATTTCTACACAAAGAAGATACAAAACTCATCATCATTGAAAATACCGAAGGGCGTAGTTTTCTTCACATAGTACCAATGTCCCTATTGCATAATAGTTCTGCGCCTAGTGGGTTCGAATTGATTTTATGACCCCATAATGCGGTTCATAAGTTTGTAAGAAAATATATATATAGCATCGACTAGGCAGTTTTTATAGAGACAAAATAAAGATAAAACTAACATCCCCGTAATAAGCTGGGACAAAATTTACCAACCAAAAAGCCAAGGCGAACTTGGTCTCAACAAGACTTATCCATTGAATCAAGCTTTCCTTGCCAAACTAAGATGGTTATTGATTTCTCAACATAATCGATTACCCTAATAAAAGAAAAATACTTATACTCAAAATCATTTTTTGAAGTTACCCCAAAGGGAATGATTCCTTCATTTGGAAGAAAATCCTAGCGCACACTAGTGGAAAAATTATCAAGGGTTGCGATCAAAATAGGCTTAAGGGTTGTGTTTTTGACTTACGACCCTTGGCGTAGCAGCCTTGGGCAAAAAGGAAGGTCTACATTTTTGATGAAAACAGCCGCCCTTATGACCCATAGAAAAACATTTTTTTTTTACATTTCTAGTCCTAAAAGACCCCCCATATATATATATATATAGAAGTGGTTTCATATGAGAATGCATACTTAAATGAGAAATGAGAATGATATTTACGCGCTATAACTCTTATGAATAAGTGATGAAACTCTAATAAAAAAGTGATGTAACTTCAAAAAAAAATATTAGAAAAAAATTCAAAATTTGAATTTTTTTTGTTTGACTCTAAATTTTTTAGGTGAGTGTAACTCTAATGAATAAGTGTTATAACTCTAATCCAATAATATGATTGATATTCATTCACTTTCTCATGTAACATTAGTCATGTTACTTTATATATATATATATATATATATATATATATTAATATAATATTATATATATATATATATATATATAAAGTAACATGACTAATGTATAAATATTTTTATATCTCAACTTTGTTGATTTCTCCCTAGTTCCTCATTGTGTTCACTCATCAATTGTTTGGGCTGATTTTTTTTTTTTTTTTTTTTTTGAAAGAGAAATTTTATTAATTGAAGGCCAAACGACATCTACAATAGATATTAGAGGTGATCATGGGCCGGGCCGGGTTCGGGCCGGGCCGCGGCCAAAAAAATTTGCCCATTGGCCGGGCCGGGCCGGGCCTAAATTCGGGCCGAATTTTTGTGTCCAAAGCCCGCTATTTCGGGCCGGGCTTTTGCGGGCCAAAACGGGCCGGGCCAAAAAATAGACTAAAAAGTCGTTTTTAGCTTGCCCAAAGCCCGCCCAAAAAAAAAAAAAATGACCGGGCCGGGCCGAAAAATTCTGCACAAAACCCGGCCCAAAAACGGGCCGGGCCGGGCCAAAATGATCACCTCTAATAGATATTAAAGAAAAATAAGATATAATTAAACAAGGTTAAATCAAATTCGTCTTCGAAGAAACTATAATGAACCAGATCGAACAATACAGCGCAGCCCCTTGTATTTGCTGAATCAAACAGCTATTGATGAGGAAGTCTGTCATTCTGACATAATTTGGGAAGAATATTCTTGATCGAGCCATGTTAACCGCATCCGAGATTCCAATATCTTCATGTAAATTCTTGAACGTCAACCAATAAGAACAATTTCTCATACCTAAAAACAAAACAACCAAACTCACGACTCCCATAGGGGAGAAGGAGATCTCCACAACAGAGACTAAAAACCCCATAACAGGAAGAAATCTCATAAAGAGATACTAATTTATTCAACAAAACAAGAAAATAAATTAAAAACTGAAAATAAAAGGGAAAAGGAGGCTTACCATGGATAAAATCATCCATGGTAGCCCCTAACTGATGAAGAAGGAGTAGAGGAGGCTAGGGTTTTAGAGAGAAAAAGAGAGAAAGATTTTTTATTTTCTTTGTGATTGTTGTTTGGCGCTTATTAATTGCTGGTATAATTGTAGAAATGTAAAATGAAGTAATAAGTTAGATATTATACCACTTTAAGGATAGAAACAAAAACAAAACTATTCATAGCAATATAGCAGGGATCCACTGAAACTAAAGTTGATAAATTAGGATTAAAGAAAAATTATATTACTCAAGCAAGATAATAGTGTTTCTAGTACCAGAGGGATCCGTGGCGCAATGGTAGCGCGTCTGACTCCAGATCAGAAGGTTGCGTGTTCGATTCACGTCGGGTTCAAACCCCCGGTCCCCAAAACGGATCTTTTTCGCCTCGCTTTACTGGGTGTAGTGCAGCGGTAGAATGAAATAGTGCCTGCTATAATGCTAATTTGGATGATCATGAAGGATACTAAAGAGGAGATTTTGCTGGTAGTAGTATTTTTCATTTCACTTGGCTTTTTTTATTGTCTTCGAAAGAAAAATAGAAGATCTTCTTCATAAGTTCTGGAACCTTCCGGTGATTCATCAATCGTAATGGCTAACAATTTTGGTTGGGATGGAAAGAGAATGAGGGGGAAAGGCTTTTGGTCGAAAAAATCCCATTCGACTTTGGGAACAGAAAAATCCACCTATTAATCAGAGGAAGGTTAGAGTCGAATATTATTAAAATTTGATATACTTTCATATTATGGCCCTGTTTGGCACTAGCGTTTGAGTTAACGGTTAACGGTTAACGGTTAGCAGTTGGATAAGAATAAAACGCTACATAAGAAAATTATGAGTGCTTGGTAAGGTAGTGGTTGTAGTAGCGGGTAACAGTTGGAGTAAATTATGTGCAGCGGTTGTGGAACGTTATTACAAGTGATGTTTGGGATTTAGAGGTAGCGGTCTAGCAAATAAACACTATATAATAGCATAAAATAGAATTATTAACAAATGTTTTCTATTTCTTTTTCCTTTTACTGTTTGTTAATTGTTTTATTTTATGGCAATTCAATGTTTATTTTACAATAGTAGATATGTAATTCAAATATTTATTTTAAAGATAAGATATTTTACAAGTACTTATAAATTTTTCGAGGGTTGAATATTTTCTTAGATTTATACATTTCTTTGAGCAGCTAAAAAGTCGTATACTCCTTTTTGTGTATCTTCTTTGAAAAATTAAAAATTGAATTTAACTATTGTAGAACGAATATATGAAATTGTTTGAGTTCATTTCATATTAGAATAAATGTCATTTATTGTCTTTTACAACTTCAACAGCTACTTTTACCAAATACTTCTAATTAAACAACTAATTTAATCGTTGATCGCTAACAATTACCCCCAACCGTTACAGCTAATGCAACCGCTAACAGCCACTAGTAACCGCTAGTTTTGCCAAAAATGCCGTACAGATGTACAATGTAATTATATTATCTTAAATTATATTGTGTGTGATAATTAGGGATAGTGGTGGGTAATGGTCCCTATATATCCGGATCCGCGGATACGTCATTGGCGGATTTAGATCCTCAAATTTTGGATCTGATGGATCCGAATAGGATCAGGATCCTAGTTTTTTAAAAAAGATGAGGATCCTATTTTTTTAAAAAAAAAGATCAGGATCCTAGTTTTTTTTTTAAAAAAAGATCAGGATCCTAGTTTTTTAAAAAAGATCAAGATCAGTGATAAGAGGTTTCTAGTGTGTCATTAAGACACCAAAAATCGTTTTTCAAACCGTACTTGTAAAACCTAACCAGCAATTACTAAGAACGTAGTAAAGGCAAGTCCAGGGTCCATCCACATGGAAAATGAGATTAATTTTAGTCTATCAAGTCTAACACTAGTAGAAAAAGGTCGATTTGCGTCCCCTCAAGTGCGTCGCACAAAAGCGGAAACGACGCACAAGCACTATTTGCGTCACATGCACCTTTGCATACGACGCAAAAAACCTTAGCCCAGCCACAAGCTACTACCAATATGCATCGCACACACCTAAGGTGCGACGCATATGGCCATTTTGCGTCGTACACAATGAAGGTGTGACACATATTGCTGCATCTTGGTGGGTAAAAAGATAGAGCTATCTGCGTCGCACCAAGGGTTGGGTGCGTTGCAAAAGAGATTTGTGTGTCGCACCTTAGGGGTGTGCGACGCAAATTACCTGTACGGCCCAAAGTATTAGAATTACTAACTCCCTTTGCGCCTCTTCCTTTCAAACCCTACCTACCCTCTCAGCCTCAGCTGTTCCTTTCATTTCTCTTCGAACCCCACCCCACTATCCTCTCCAATTCTCTGGTTCTTCAATTCAAAGGCCTCTTCCTTTCATTTCATTCAAATCCCCCCAAAACACCACCAACTACATCAAAATTCGAACAAATCGTATCTTCTCAAGTTCAAGCTCTCAAGTTCGCATCCACTGAAATCTGTCGAGCGCCTTTTTCGTTTTCCGGCGAGCGAACGAAAGTAAGACCTTTAGCGAACGAACGAAAGACATTCATGAGTAAGACCTTTTCCGTTTTCCGGCGAGCAAAGTTCTGATTTTCCGTTTCCCGTTTTCAGCACTTTGACAGGTTTGAATTTTTTCGATTCTTAGATTTCGTTCATTAGCGTTTTCAGTTTTGTTTCTTAATTTTTAGATATGATTTTTATTTTAGTTTTCAAATCTGAAAATTCGTTTTTTCATTTCAGATCTGAAAAAAAAAATTAACATCTGATTTTAATTTTTTTTTTACTATTTTGGCATTTGAAAAATAAAAACGCACATAGTTCATGCAATTGAAAATAATAGCCTTTCGTTTTTATTTTTATTTTTTATATTTGATTTTTCTTGTTTACTTTTTTGGTATTTTTAAGGTTTATTTTCAGATCAATTTAGAATTTTCTTGACTTTTAGTTCTGAAATTCTTATGTTCATTTTCAGATCTAGAAATTGTTCTTCTCGAAGTCGTCTCCCTCGAGTCATTGGAAAACTCGGCCTTAATCTGTGGGAAAAAAATAGGTGATGGCTGTCACAAGGAGCAACATTTGCAAGAATGGGATACAGTCACTATCCAGAGGTTATGCTGCGATATACTATGCCTTTGTTTTCCTTTATTACTGGGTGTTCTCAACCCAAGTTGTGGCTTTCTCCTCCTTGTGCATTGCAAACTACAAGTCATTCACTCGCTTCCACATTTTGTAATCTTTATTTTTCTATAATTTTCTTTTTTGATTTTCTGTAATTTTATTTAATTGATTTTCTGTAATTTATGTATTCTTTTTTATGTAATTATCTCTTTTTCTTTATTTTTTGTAATTTATTATTACAAATCTACGATTTTTTTTATGAAGAAACCAAAATCTTTATTGCAAGTTTGCAACAACCTTATTCCTGGTTCATAAAATTAATTTTTTTTAAAAAAATTGCAATTTGCGTCGCACGTAGCCCTAGGTGCGACTTAAATCACTCATCTGCGTCGCACTAGAGGCGATGTGCGAAGCACATTAAGCTATGTGTTGGGCTGGGGAGACCAATTTGCGTCGCACGTAGCCCTAGGTGCGACGCAAATCACTCAGTCGCACAACTGGGGACACCAATTTGCGTCGCACCGTATACAACGTGCGACGCAAATAGCTAAAAGATCTGCGTCGTTTCAGCATACGACGCAGATCGATCCCGGGACATCTGCATCGAGACTTGTGCCGTCGGACCCAAGTTCGACGCAAATAGGGGTCCCAGGTCCAACGCAAATCGACCTTTTTCTACTAGTGCAAATTACCTAATTGAGGAATTTTTGGGAGGTTATAAATGATTTGGTAACAACTACGACAATCTAATATCAAAGAACTAAGAAATAACATGAGATAAAATTACAATACGCAATACACTAGAGTTAAGATTTTTTTTTTATATCCATATGAGTCACGAAGGCAGTACAAAGAAGGGCAAATGGATTCGAAACTGTGGCTATCGTTCAAAGCACCTCAATCTTAACCACTAGGCCAAGACATCCTTGGTACACTAGAGTTAACGTTACTAGTATGAATCATAATGGACAATGATCTTTAATGCAAATGTGATTCAAAGGCGATGATAATATAAGGTTTAGTTTTCCTCTATATACTCGAGTCCTCTCTCGAATGGTCCTCAAGAATAATCGCTTAATAAATCAACTAAATTCTGTCTCGAATGGTCTTTAGTCTCTTGATTAAGAGATTTAATTAATTCGAAAAACCCCTAATAAGGATCCCGTGAATTTCTACCCAATATCTTGGGCTAGAAATTAAGTTGATTCATGGGGATGATATCAGAGTTCAAAATTCGATTAAAACATTTGAAATCAAAATAAATGTGATGAATATCTATCCTTAGACCTCAAATAAACACCAAGATCAATTGATAATCATCTTTAGATCATTACAATCACACTCACGATACATGTAAATCCTAATCCATACTTTCATCCTAAACCTTGATAGAAGACTACTCACTAATCATGGATTCTAAGCATAAAATCATGAAATTTATAACTAAACTAGGGCTAAACAATGATTATAGGTTAATTAATCTAATTAAATAAAGAAATATGAAACTATAATAGAAGAGAACTAGTACTAAAGAAAAGGAGAGATTGATAATCTAAAAGATGAATAAAACTAAAAACATTGAAATTAAATTGTTGAATCTCATTGATGCCCACATGTGAGTGTTCCCACATCGGAGAAATAGGAGAGACTAAACTACTTCATAAGCTTTGGAGAACTCCTCCTATCACCAATTGGTTTAGGATGAAACCTCCTTGGATGATTATAGGTTAATTAATCTAAAATAAATGTGATGAATATCTATCCTATGACTAGTCGTTGGAAAGCTATCGAAACAAGCTTTCACTTCCAACTAGATTATCATCATCAGATTTGTGGTTCAAAAGTTATGTCAATTTGAAATTCCCTGAACAAGATTCTATTGTGTAATTTTCTCCTTTGTGTGAGCGGACATGGGAAATGGTGCAAGCACACCATTTCTCAACATTTGCTCTATTTTCATTGCTTCCATTTCCAACTCTACAACTCGTTGTGATCTTAGTTAGTTCCACCTATATTAAGAACATGACAAGACAGGGTGAAAGCATATATACTAGAAATTCAGTCAAAAATAACTAAAAAAATAGCAAAAATATCACTATGATCAAGAATGATCAAGTGAATGAATTATAAGGGGAAATGGAGAAGAAAGGGGAGAAATAGTATCAAAATGAGCTAAAAGGAGTCCATAAAATGCGTTAGAAATGCACTTATTAAACTCCCCCAAGCTTAGCATTTTACTTGTACTCAAGTAAAACAAGAATAAGAAAGAAGAAAGAAAAGAGGAGAAAAAGATGAAAAAGAAAACTATACAGCACGCTAGCCTAAATGCTCTATATGCAAAGCTACAAACATGGCATGCAAGCTAAATGAGTTCATACCAACATTTAGTAGACAAATCAAACAAAAGAGGAACGATAATTAGAAAGCACAAGAGTGACTTAAGAGATCCAATTCACCAATCAACCGAGTCTTCATAAAAACAAGGCTTTCTAGAAGTGATTTCTCACCCCTCTCCACTTCAGAGTCCCGAGTTTGAATCCCCCTTAAGGATGCTCAACCATAATAGCTCGCCTCAACTACATTTTGATGTCCCTCATCATGACTTGCAAAAAATCTCACCCGCCACTACTGAATTGACCAAGACTAATCTAGATTTCAAAAGGGACTTTATCAAGGTTGTAAAGAGGCTATGTTAGGGGTGAGGATATCAATTTGTGAATGTGGTGCAAAAAGGGTAAAGCGAAGTATAAACTAGGGGGAAAAGACTGCCCCAAGCTAGTCCTAACAACAATTCAGTTTGAAATCTCAAACATAACCACTTTTTTTCTTTTTCACTTTATTTTTTAAGTTTGAACATATTTTTTTCATTTTTCTCATCAATTTTCTCTTCACTTTCTTTTCTTTCAACAATAATCCAAATGAATCAATAAAAGCTTGTTTTCTTTTCTTCTCTTTTGCAGTTTTCTTCATCTTTTGCAATTATACAAACACATTAACTCACTTTCACCCAAAGGCTTAGCATCAAAATAACTCAACTCAACACAACCTAGACATGTACTCCACCTTGAGGAAAGTTTGGCCATGACTTATTATGAGGGTTAAGAAAAAATAGGATAAACAAAGGCTCAAATGGGTCGAAAAGCGGATAATTATGCCGGTATAAAATGCTTTTGGCTTTTGCGCTCCTAATTATAGGAAAGTGAAATGCCCTTAATGATTCTTCTATTTAGCTCGATCATATGCAATCTTGGGGAGCTAAAATGCAAGTCACAAGTTAGACGATCAACGGCGAGGGTTGTAAATGAGTCTTACGAGGTTTGTGGCCTGCTTCGGGGTTAATCGCACAAGTGATAAGGCAATCCAAGCAACCAACTCGACTAATTTTCAAAAAGACTATACCAAAAGTTATTGATATCAAAGATCACCTAAAGTCACATGCAGTAAGGCTTCCAAAACCATCAAGTCAAATGCAAGAAGGCCTTCCAATCAAGTTATAAACACTTTTGGCAACATATCATGCATAAAAACTTCATCCTCTCATCTCTCACCTCACTACCACCTACAAACTACCTTTCAAACACCACAAAGTTCAGTCATAAATCGCCGAAAAACGTGACCCAAAGGAACCCAAAAAGAAAACACATCTTTCTCTCTCTCTCCTTTATTTTGGGCCTCCCACAACACCACCACCGCCTGCCACCTTGCACGACGCCAGCCTCACTCCGTGTCTTAGTCGTCCTTTCCCCTGCTTCACCTGTCGCTCGCCGGCCACCCACCGTGCCAACACCATTCGCGTCTTCTCTCTTTCTGTCGTCGCACTCTTCTCTCTCGCTCCTCTTCTTCACGCCGATTGTACCGCGCACACCACCGAGACCTCCGCCACCATCTTGTCACGCTGCCGTCGCTGCTGGCCACCGTCGTCGACCTCCTAGCCAGAGCCGAAGCCTGTCCTCCTGCCTCACTTCACTGTCGTCCCTGCTATAAGAAGCAGAGCTAATGACATTATTTTGCTTTTTATTAAAAGAAATTCTGATTTTCCTAGTTTCCTATTTCAAGCCCAATTATCCTTGCTAGTTAGTATTTGTGTTGGGCCTAGGATAAATATATTGTGAGCTAAATTTAAGTGTTATGAATCTGTTAGGAAATGTGTTAGGCTAAAAGATGAAATGAGTTTTGTTATGAGTTTATTAAAGGACTGATTTAGTTAGTTTAATTAGATCATGTAACTTGATTCCTAAAAACTATGACTGGGCTATATTTTATGATTACTAAAGTAGTTGTGTCGTTTGAAACTAATCCAATAAGCTTGTAATTTGTAATTTGAGTATAAGTTATTATTACCTTCACTAATACTTAAGTTCGCTTGTAATAACTAGTTAACTTGATTTATTAGTTATTGTGACTAAATAATATTAATGGTTCTATCATAGCAATAAACTTAGTTAGTTAATAATAGACGATTAATTGATGATTAAGTATGAACTCTTTTAATATAGTGTACTTTCGAATGGTTATATATTATGTATTAATATAACTTTAAATATAATGTTTTCGATAATTCTAAAAAGTATAACTAAAGGAAATATTTCGCTTATTTAGTTGATTAAAGAGTAACCTTAAGAAGTTATTAACGACTAAGGTAATAATGACCTTTATAGAGACCTTTACGACAAAATAACGCACGCTATGACTATAATAGACTCTAACTAATATTAGGCTTAAAAGCTAAATAACGAAACATTCATTTATATTCTTGAATAGATGAAAGAAGATAAAGGATATTACAAGCCTCCCCCGGCTATAAAGGTTGCTAAAGCAGGAGTTCATGTAACGTTTATTGTTAAACCCCGCACTCCCCTTCCAACTATGTTTCATATGATGCTTTTATGAAATGTTTATGTGATGTTTTTATGGTGTGCGGGATACGAAATATTTGTCTGTGGAAACGAGGCTTATCAAATGATTTGATGTTTTATGAAGTATGATGGCTTTGATGTTACGAAAATATGATGATGATGATTACGTTATGATTATGAAATGTTAAAAGAAAAGAAACATGATAAAGTTCAGGTTCTTGGCAGTATCCCGTGGGCACCGCAAGTGTCACCTTTGTCCTGACCTCCCTTCTGGTTAACGATTGGGTACCGAAAGTGTCACCTTTGTTGTGACCGCCTTTCTGTGGCCACCGCAAGTATCGCCTATTTTGTGACCGCCCTTCTGTCAATAATGTGGGCACCGAAAGTGTCACATATGTTGTGGCCGTCTTTCTGTAGGTTATGAGGAGACGTCCCTTCTATTTTACTAGTCAAGTGACCAAAGTAAAAGGTATATAATGATGAATATGATAAAGAATGATGATAGTGTTTTATGATTATGATTTAATGGTTATGTTTACGAAATGGTTTTATTGTTTCTCTTCTCCCTGTTTACTAACAAAATGAATTGAAATGCTTTTACAATGTTAGGGTAGTATGTTACTGAGCCTCGACTCATGACGTTTTGTTTTATATTTTAGGTGTGGAAGAACAATTGTGGATCACTATTATACTGCGTTATGGAGATTATGTATGATTCTACGAGGTTTTAGGATATTTTGTATGATGGATGAATAAGTATTATTATATGATGAGTAATTGTATAGTTGATTTTTCAATTTTAGGCTATTCTTTTATTTGCGAGCCATAACCCACAAGCTTAAGTTATGTTTTCGCTGCCAAATAAGGTTATGTATTTGTCGGGGCATTACAGATAAGGAGAATGCAACGTGTACGTAACAAAACTGGAGGTATTTCTTTGATTGAATTTAAGTATGAAAGATTGCCTACTTTCTGTTATGCATGTGGCATGATTGGCCATATTGAAAGAGATTGTGTTATGGTTCCCGAGGAAGATCGTGGATCAGACAAATAGTGGGGCTCATGGCTTCGGGCCTCCCCACGTAGAGGTAGAATTAAAATACAAGAGGAGGCTAGAACATTCATTAAACGGTTATTTCACCAAATACCCCCGACAAATCAAGAAATTCACCATATACCCTCAATGTTTCAGAAATGCACCGTATACCCTTGAGTTTTCGAAAACGCACACCAGATACCCTTTTGCCTAACTGCCGTTAACCCACAGTTAGCTTTATTTATAATTTTGCCATCATTAACCCTAATCCTAATTAAACCTAACCTAATCTAACCCTAATCCTACCCCTAAACCCTCCCCCTTACCCTAACCCTACCCCTTGGCAGCCCCCACCCCCACCCCTCGCCTCCACCACCCCAGCCTCTACCCTCCCTCCCCCCACCGTCGATGTTTGGCCGGCCTCCCCCACCGTCGATGTTTGGCCGGCCTCCCCCACCCCGACCGCACCATCGCTGCGCGTGCCGGCCACCCCCTCCTCTCCCTGCGCGTCTGTTCGCCACCCCTCACCCTCCCTCTTCAATCTGCGCCGGAGTCCTCCCACCCCCTCTTCGTTCTTCGTCGGAGTCCCCCACCCCATCTTCGTTCTGCGTCGGAGTCCCCCCACCCCTCTTCGTTCTTCGCCGGAGTCCCCCACCCCCTCTTCGTTCTGCACCGGAGTCCCCCACCCCTCTTCGTTCTGCACCGGAGTCCCTCACCCCTCTTCGTTCACCGTCGACTCCCCCGCCCCTATGCGAAAATCTGACTACCATGTGGTGAAATCTAACCCAGCCCCCGCGAAAATCCCCCACCTTGCGCTAAAAACCGATAACCCTCGCGAACCGACCACCCTGCGCGAACCAACTGCCCTGCGCGAACTGACTACCCTACGCGAACCGACTACCCTGCGCGAACAATTGATGTGATGGTCAACGAAGAGGGGGAGGGGCAGAGGGAAGGATGCTGTCGGGGAGGAAGGGAGGTCGGCGGTGGAAGGGAGGGGGATGCGGCGGTGGAGGGTGAGGGGTGGGGCTGGGGTGGGGGCTGGGCCTGGGGTTGAGGGGTGTTGGGCTGGGTTAGGGTTAGGGTTTGGGTAAGGATCGATATTTGGCCGGCCTCCCCCACCCCGACCGCACCGTCGCTGCGCGTGCCGGCCACCCCTCCTCTCCCTGCGCGTCTGTTCGCCACCCCTCACCCTCCCTCTTCAATCTGCGCCGGAGTCCTCCCACCCCCTCTTCGTTCTTCGTCGGAGTCCCCCACCCCCTCTTCGTTCTGCGTCGGAGTCCCCCCACCCCTCTTCGTTCTTCGCCGGAGTCCCCCACCCCCTCTTCGTTCTGCACCGGAGTCCCCCACCCCTCTTCGTTCACCGTCGACTCCCCCGCCCCTATGCGAAAATCTGACTACCATGTGGTGAAATCTAACCCAGCCCCCGCGAAAATCCCCCACCTTGCGCTAAAAACCGATAACCCTCGCGAACCGACCACCCTGCGCGAACCAACTGCCTGCGCGAACTGACTACCCTACGCGAACAGACTACCCTGCGCGAACAATTGATGTGATGGTCAACGAAGAGGGGGAGGGGGAGAGGGAAGGATGTTGTCGGGGAGGAAGGGAGGTCGGCGGTGGAAGGGAGGGGGATGCGACGGTGGAGGGTGAGGGGTGGGGCTGGGGTGGGGGCTGGGCCTGGGATTGAGGGGTGTTGGGCTGGGTTAGGGTTAGGGTTTGGATAAGGGTTAGATTAGGGTTAGGATTAAGGTTAGATTAGAATTAGGGTTTAGGGTTAATAATGGAAAAATCATAAACAAAACTAACGGCGACTTAACGTCCGTTAGAAAATGGGTATATGGTGCACAGTTTTGAAAAGTCAGGGGTATATGGTGAATATATGAAACATTGAGGGTATATGGTGAATTTCTTAATTTGTCGGGGGTATTTGGTGAAAAAACGTTCATTAAATGTTGTAAAGCTATTAATTTTGACTCCCCACTCCTTTGATAAAAACATTGAATGATGGGAATGTTGAATTAAATGTTGAAAATGTTGTTGGGGTTGCTGCTACTACAAAGTTACTTGCACAACCTATAGTTTCATCTGAGAAGGTGATCAATAAGACCACTTTGGTCCTAAATTTTTCTGAAAACGAGGAAGGTGGACAAAAGTGTGTGAGGGAGGAGGAAGGTTTGAACATAAAGTGCGTGAGGGAGGACGAGAGGACGAGAGAGAATGTAATGATGTTTGAGACTATAGTTCCTAACTCTTGTAGTGGGGTGTCTGAGGTATATGGAGTAACACAAACAAGGGACTCTAAAGGTGCACGACATTTTCCAATAGTTTTTAATGCTGGGGTTTGCTCACCGAAGCAAAGAAAACTAAAGAAAATGGCTCGTCACCAGGGGCGTGTGCACCAAAAATAATGCTGGAAAAGAGAGGTGTTGATGGTCCAGATGGTTCTGTAGCCCATAATTGAAAACGAAAAGGCAGCTTAGATGATGTTGATGATTTTGACGTGGTTATGATTGATTCTGATAATACACATAAGCTTTTGAAGTAGAGTGATGGTGTTGATGAGAGTTCTGACTCTTTGACAGTAGCGGGCGTTGGCATGACTCAACCTCGCGAAGAATAATGAATATATCTAGCTGGAATTGTCGGGGAATTGGCAACCCCCGTACAGTTAATTCTCTCTGTCATTGGTCCTGGAGAGAGGGGCAAAATATTGTCTTCCTAATGGAGACAATTATTGATATGTGAGATTTGGAGTGAGTTCGTAATAAATGTGGTTTTGATGAAGGTGTGTGTCTTAATAGCGTAGGTTTGTTTGGTGGCATAGGTTTTTGGTGGAAAGATCTTAATATCCGGGTATGTTCTTATTCTGCTCATCACTTTAAAGTGGACTTTCATGATAATAACGATGTTCCGTTGTGGAGAGCCATAGGTGTTTATGGTTGGCCGGAAGCTACCAATAAACATCTTATGTGGCAACTAATGTGAACTTTGTGTGCAAGATCCCCCGTTTCGATTGTGATGTTTGGAAATTTTAATGAGATTGTAAGTGTGAATGAAAAGGAGGGTGGATCTGTTAGGGGAGAGAGGCAAAATGGATGGTTTTAGGATGGTTATTGATGATGGTGAGTTCCATGATTTGTGGTATAAGGGTAGTAAGTTTACATGGCAAAGAGGAAATTTTGTTGATACGTGGGTTCGAGAACAACTTGACATATTTCTTGCTCAACAAGGATGGTACTCGATGTTTCCTTAGAATGAAGTCATCCACTACTCGATATATAAATCGGATCATGCTCCGATATTGCTAAAGTTTGATGCCCAACACTTAGTAAAGATGGCAGTAAGAATCTTTCGTTTTGAGGCAATGTGGTTGTCAAATGACAATTGTGAACGTGTGGTGTCTGAGGCTTGGCATGATAGTGGGGGTCAATTTGTCACCCTACTCGAATAGCTGAAGTGACGAGTAAGCTACAAGTGTGGGCGACCAATACTTTTGGCAATGTGAAAAAGAATATTAAAGAGGCTTAACGTCGGCTGAAGCACATCCAAGAAAAGCCACCTGATGGGTATTTTTTGGAGCAAGGGCGGTTAATTTGTGAGGAGCTTGATGCCTTGCGTAGGCTAGAAAAATCATATTGGTACAATAAAGCACGTTCATGTGAGCTTCGGGATGGTGATCGTAATACTCAATACTTTCACCACAAGGCTACTCAAATAAAGAAAAGGAACACTATCACAAGGATTTTTTATGGTAATGGGCAGTGGAGAACGTCGAAGGAAGAGATGAATGAAGTAATTGAACACTATTTTGCAGCATTTCTCGAGTCTAGTAACCCACCTGATTTTGATGAAGCCCTTGCGAGCATTGAATCATTGGTCAATCAGGAGATGAGTTCGGCATTACTAACAGAACCAATGGGAGAAGAAATTTGAACTGCTTTATTTCGGATGCATCTAAATAAGACTCCTGGGCCCGGTGGTATGCATGCTCTTTTCCTCCAAAAATTTTGGCATATACTTAGACTGAATATTGTTGACTTTGTTACTCAATGGTAGCGTGGTAATGTGGATTTGAATTCTGTTAATCAAACGTGCATTGTCCTTATCCCCAAGTGCAATGATTAGAAAAAAAGACTGAGTTTTGTCCAATTAGTTTGTGCAATGTTGTCTATAATATCATCTCGAAGACGTTAGCAAATAAACTAAAACCTCTGTTGTGTTCTATAATTTCTGGCAATCATAGTGCTTTTGTACCTAGAAGACTTATAACTCATAATGCTCTTATTGCTGTTGAGATTTTCCACTTTTTGAAGCAGAGGGGGGAAGGAAAGGATGGTTTAGTTGCCTTAAAGCTTGATATGAGTAAAGCTTATGATCGAGTTGAATAGGGCTTCCTGGAGCGGGTTATGCTCAAAATGGGGTTTAATAATGTTTGGGTTCAGAAGATTTTGAATTATTTGAATTGTTTCAAATATAATGGTGGTATTCATGTCTCTCTGATTTCGGGTCGTGGTCTACGTCAAGGTGACCCTATTTCCCCCATTTGTTTATTCTCTGTGCGGATGCTTTGTCTACTTTATTATCAAAAGCTGTGTGGGAAAATTTAATTCATGGTGCTAAATATGCAAGGGGGTCCCGAGAATTTCTCATTTATTTTTCGCAGATGACAATATTCTATTTGTTAAAGCTAACTTGGATTGCTGATATAATCAGTAAATATGAAAGAGCATCTGGTCAGAAGGTTAATCTCAACAAAACAGAAGTAGCTTTTAGTAATGGATTGGATATTATGAGGTGATGGGAGATTATTGAAACTCTTGGGGACCGTGAAGTAGAGAAGCATGAGAAATATTTAGGGTTGTCGACCATCATTGGTCATTCGAAGAAAGCTATGTTCGCATGTCTCAAAGAGAGAATTTGGAAGAAATTACAAGGGTGGAAAGAAAAACTCTTATCTCGCATAGGAAAGGAGATTCTAATAAAAGTTGTTGCACAAGCTATCCCCACATATATGATAAGTATATTCCGGATTTTAGAAGGACTCATATATGAAATTCACTCAATATTAGCTCAATTTCCAGTGGGGTGCGGTTGGTTCGGAGCGCAAATTACATGGCACTCTTGGGAGTCATTGTGTTTCCAGAAATCTACGGGTGGAATGAGGTTTCGTGATCTTAGTTGTTTTGATCAGGCACTTCTAGAAAAGCAAGGTTGGAGGTTGTGTGAAGATAAGGGTTCGATGGTACAAGCTATTCTAAAAGCTCGATATTTTAAAATTTTAGGTTTTCTTCAAGCTTTTAGAGGGTATGATTCTAGTTACTCATGGCAAAGTATATGGGAATTGAAGGCTCTTTTACTCAAAGTATTGAAGTGGAGGGGTGGGAATGGTCTGAACATAAGTGTATGGGACTATGCTTGGTGGCCGGGAGAGGGAGCTTCATTAGTCCCACCAGTAGCAGAGAATAAAAGAAATATGCGAGTTGTTGAACTTATTGACTTTGAGAATGGGTGCTGGAATAAGGAGGTGGCTCGTGAGGTGTTAAATGATGATGACAGTAATAGAGTGATGGATATACCGCTAATCTCTTCGTTCCCAAGTGACAAGCAGTACTGGTGGCCAAATAATGAGGGCGAGTACTCTGTATGTTCGGTTTATTGGCTGGGCAGACTTGGCCATGAGAGAACACGGACATTGATGTTTGGTGCTAGTGCGAGGGAGCTGTGGAAACAAGTATGGAGGATTGATGGTCCACTGAAGCTAATACATTTCATAAGGCGTGCCTGTAAAGGTAGGTTGGCTGTTCATGAGCGTCTTCATCGTCGTCATATCTCCTCTTCTCGAACCTATCAGGTATGTGGTGCAACGGATGAAACAATCATTCACTCTCTCTTTCAATGCTCCTATATATGCGTGTGCTATATGGTAGCCTAGTGAGTTTGTTGAACTAATTTTGGAAGCACCAAGCTCGTCTTTTTCGGATCGATTCATGTGGGTAGCTGGTAAAGTGGATATTAATATGGCTTACGTTGCTTTGCTACGTTGGCTTGGGCTGTGTGGATGTGAAGGAATAAAGCTCTATGTGATACGGAGGTTGCTTCTCCTGTGCATTTAGCTATTGGGTTCACCAAACTTGTTCTGATTTTAGAGACCACGAAGCTCAGGTAACGAAGCATCCTCATATTTCAACTTTCGTGGCTGTCACGCAACAGGAAAAACCCACCTGCTGGTTGGCTCAAAATTAATGTGGATGTCCACATTAATGAGAGTGGCTTTGTGAGTTTAGGGGCTATAGTAAGAGACGAGTCAAGTTACTTAGTGGCAGCTACAACACGGCGTCTGTAGTCTCGGTGGTCTATTGGTATGGCGGAGCCTGCTGCAGATATGTTTGGCGTGAAGCTGGCGCAAAGGATGGGGGGATGACGTGTGTGGCTGGAATGTGATGTTGTGACTGTTGTGAATGCGATATCAAGAAAGGCCACGGGTGGATCTCCTATTTTCTTATTCTATCAAGAGATTATTAATACTAGTTTATCTGTTAATGCTTTTTGTTGTTCTCATATTAGGAGGGTTGGGAATACGAATGCCCATCTTGTGGCGCAATGGGAAGTTAACATTGATGGTGAAATCATTTGTAGTGAACATTTTCCCCAAAGTTTGATAACGTTGGAGGAACTTGATATTACTTAATAATATGCTTCCCATGCTTCCTTTCAAAAAAAAAATAGCTGTGCCATTGTCACGTCACTATAATGTTTGACATTGAAAAACAAAAACTACAATCATTAATGTCTTTGATTTTGTATTTTATAAAAAACTTATAAAGTTGATATTATCAATATACATATAAAAGATGTCAGTAACATATTATATTATAACTTTTGTTGTTGTATGGTGGACAAAAAATACAATCACATAAGATATGTGAATATTTCAAAACTCTACATCTTTTTTACGAATAGTCCGAGAGTTTGCGGGAGTGACCGAGTGTGCCGATTTATAATAGAGGTATGCTATATACAGCAGCAAAAAAAAAAAAAAAAAAAAAAAACAAAGTATAGCAAAACATCTTAAAAGACTAACCTACCCTTTGGGGGGTCATCTATGACAAATGACCTCCTTTTGGGGGGATCATCTATGACAAATGACCCCGCTTTGGAGGGCTCATCTATGACAAATGACCCCCTTATACGGGGTCATCTATGACAAATGACCCCCTTATAGGGGGGTCATCTATGATTAACGACCCCATTGCCGCCATACCACTACCGCATCAAACATATAATACTAGCCTTCATATGCACGCGATGCGTGCGTTAATTTCAAAATTTGTTATTCTATTAGATACTCCATTCGTACTTTATTTATGATTAAACTTAAATGTGAAAAATTTAATAGTTAGATTAATTTAGATATATTAATTCGCTGATGTAAAAAAATAAAAAGGTTGTGAGTGATTGTTAGCATTAATTTTTTGTGAATGAATATTGAACAGAAAGAACAAAAATAATGAGTTGGTTTAACTGAATTAAAGAGTATCAAAGGTAGTGAATGTTCAGACTTTTCATGTGCACGTTATATATGTATGCCATCTTTTTTTATAAGGTATAAACATTTTGTCCATTTAATTTTTGATTGAAGTATTTGATGCATATACCATTTTAAACTTGTTTTAAATGGCAAGTTGGAATGAGAATTTTTAAATGATTTGCTTTTGTAATTTTTTTATTCCATTAATTAAATCATTAAGGGTATTTTAGTCACTTCAAAAGAGGACACCACACCTCCTCCCTTGGCTTATATAATAGAGATAACCTAACACGAAAACTTTATGCGCCGGCAATTATGTTAGGGGGATGCGATAGGCCCATTTCAGAATTTTTTCCAACCCTAACACATCCAACTTTATAAATAAATGTGACACGTTGGCTTGTGTGCACAAGTACTTATGGTAACGTATTTTACTGCATTGCTGCATCCCTGTGTACGAGATTTTTTTTTTAATTAAAAAAATTTAAATTAACCATGGTTAAGTTAAACATAATTTTAGATGCTGTATTTATCCTTTTTTTTTTATTGTATAGGAAAAATTGACAAAAATAAGCCAACCTTTACCCGATCTTCCACATTTAAGCCAACCATTTGATAATCCAGAGTTAATACAACCTTTATATTATTTAAACCAATATTAGGACAGGGGACTTTTGTTGCAGCCGATTTATTGTAATTAATTTTTTTTTCCTTTTTTTTCCTATGATTAATTAACACCACTAACCCAACCTCACCACTTACCACCATTAACCCAACCCCACCACCAAGCACCACTAATCATATAACCCAGCCCCACCACCACTAACCTAGCCCAACCACCATTGAACCTAACCCCACTAAAGCTATTCCATCCCTGTCAAGGGAGATGCCAACCATCTATCTCTCCTTTGTATCAACACAACACGTAAGCCTTAAACTTTTATCTCAAAACAAGGAATATTACTCTCTTCGTTGTGACGATGTGAGACGAAGAACACCTCTTGTGTCATTTGTAACTCACTACAAGAAAGGATCAGGTCTGTGCTAAACTCATTATTATAGCCTATAAAGCAGGATCTTTGAGAAATCCAGGTGATACTAGAGTTAGAATTTAGAAGGCAACCTTATTCCTCTAGGCTCTAAGTTTGATCCAGAATATTTTCTTCTTGTTCTTTTCTCGTCTTTTTTGTAACTCTAAGCTCGCTTATCTAAATGTTCCCTTCCAACATTTCATCGCTATAAACCGTTCGCATGTCTATTTGTTTTGTGATATAAAGTTGATAGCCATATACTGTTCGCTGTTGTAATCATAGTTTTAATTGATTAAGTATCAACAAGAGGATCCGTGGCGCAATGGTAGCGCGTCTGACTCCAGATCAGAAGGTTGCGTGTTCGATTCACGTCGGGTTCAAAACCCCGATCCGAATTAGCGGATATTTTTATTTTTCCACTTTCATTTAACAACTCATAATTAAGCAAATCCATCGGCTTTTGCTGCAGAGTTGAGACGACACATGTGCCCTCTATCGCGGTTAATTTGAAACCCTAACTAGTATTTGGGTCCGGCCTTTGTCTCGAGTTGGTATTGTCTTTCCAAACTTGATATTTTTTTGGGAAATTCTATATGGTGACCCTCAACTTTTTTAAATTCTATTTGGTAGACAATTTTTATCTTTCCTCTATTTGGTAACCCTCTACTATATTTTTTTAATTTTATTTAACCTTATTGTATTTTAAAATTATTTTTTAATTTAAAAACTGATTTTTGAATTACAAAAAACTGATTTTGAAATTTAAAAAAAAAAAACCCAAATCCTCCCCCACCATTACCACCCATCCCACCCTCCTTTCCCCTCCCTTAGCCTGTGACCACAACAAATTCCGGCGACCCCTCCCCTTCCCTTCTCCATTTCCGGCCCTCCTCCATGTTTCCGACAAACCCTCCCCTTCCCTTCTCCATTTCCGGCACCCCTCCCCTTCCCTTCTCCATTTCCGACGCCTCCTCCCTTTCCCTTCTCCATTTCCGGCGACCCCTCCTCTTCCCTTCTCCATTTCCAGTGCCCCAGCCCTGTTTCCGTCGTCCCCTCCCCTTCCCTTCTCCATTTCCGGTTCCCCTTCCCTGTTTTCGGCGCCCCCTCCTCTTCCCTTCTCCATTTTCGACCTCGGCCACCCCAACTCCCTACCCCGTCCCCAATTTCGACCCCCTCCCCAACTCCCTACTCCATTTTCGCTTTTCCTGTAGGTTAAGGTTCTAGGGAAATCGGTTTTGTCGAGGTGGTTTTGCAGGAGTAGGGAAAGAGATCGAATGGATTCTGGGAGGGGATTGTTTTCGATAAGGGAGGAGCGGAAATGGAGAAGGGAAGGGAGAGGGTGCGGAAACAGGGAGGGAGGGGCGCCGAAAATGGAGGAAGGGAAGGGACGCCGGAAACATGGAGGGGTGCCGGAAATGGAGAAGGGAAAGGGAGGGTCACCGGAACATGGAGCGGGCGCCGAAAATGGAGAAGGGAAGGGGAGGGTGGCCTCTTTTGCGGTGGTCGCGGGGTAAGGGAGGGGAAAAGAGGGTGGGATGGGTGGTAATGGTGGGGGAGGATTTGGGTATTTTTAAAAAATTTCAAAATCAGTTTTTTGTTATTGAAAAATCAGTTTTTAAATTAAAAAATGATTTTAAAATACAATAAGGTTAAATAAAATTAAAAAAATAGAGTAGAGGGTTACCAAATAGAGGAATACCAAATAGAATTTAAAAAAGTTGAGGGTCACCATATAGAATTTCCCTATTTTTTTCCATTCCCACTAAAATATATATTAAGGAACACAAACTTTTATATGAAGCGGGCCCAGGGCCGTCCCATACATTTTAGAGGCCCTGTACGATTAATCAAGCGAGCCCCTATAAAGTGATGGAAAAAAATTAGAAGTTTTTTAAAAGTTCTCGATTTTTTTTCGTTGTAACCATGAAAGCAATAGTGTCCTCACATCATGGCAGAATTATATGTTTACAATACCTAGAAACATTCTCAGCTCATTCAACACAATACGAAGTCCTTAAATTGATAATATAAAAACAAAAGCATTCATTAATAATAAGAATTCATTGAAAAACAGCATTTCAAAGGCTAAAGGTGAAGCAAAAAAATGAAATGAGCAAGTCAAATAATACTGAAAAAAAAAGTATATAGAAATAGAAATCAATATGGGTGAACAAGAGCACACTAACCAAGCATACATTGATACAACACATACGTTACTCAACCGACTGTTGTGGTGCTGAGAATTCCGTAATTGCAAGTAATTGGAGACTTATTTAGATTTGGGATGATAACAAAGAAAAGCACAATCATTTCTATGAATAAAACTATAAAAAAGGAACTAATCAAAGGATTTGGTGGCAGCAATTTACGAAAATCATATTTGGAAAGGGGAATGAAAGGTCAAAGATGAGTAAATATTTGTCATACGTAATTAACATAATTAAAGATTGCACCCTAATAAATTAACAAAATTAAAGTGACCCAATTACCAACATCGAGGCATTAATTGCTCAAGTGTTACAAGCTGTGAACGAGTAAATTATGCATTTACCGGGGACTAGACTCGCTAGAGAAACAATACAGAAAGATAAAGCAAAGCTGCGATGCAGTACAATCATTGTTCAAAAGGCTGGGCTTCAAATGTATGGGCCCTCAAAATTCTGAGGCCCTGTTCTATTGATCTGTTTGCACAGGTCAATGGTCGGCCCTGAGCGGGCCACACCTTCAAGTCTTCAACTAATGGTGTGGCCACCACCACCCTTTTCTCTCAACCCCCCCCCCCTTCTATCACGCCCGCCCCCCCCCTCCCCCTCTTTCTCTCAAATTTTTTTCTTTTTTTTTTCTCTTTGATGTCTCTCTCATTTTTCCTATTTTTTTGCCTCATTTTCTCTCTCCTCTTATTTCTTCTAGAATTTTACCATCAACATATTGATAAATAAGGACGTGACCAGCTAATAATAAATCCAAGCTAGGCCTTATAATGATGCTTGTGTCCCCTTTAAAAAAAGCCAAAGCCCTATCTGAATGTACGTGTAACCCTTATTATTTGTAACCTTATTTTATGATACGAGGAACCCATTACTTCATAATAAGTAACTATTATTATTTGTACCCTTATTTTATCATACGAGTAACCCATTTATTCTACAAGTAACCCTCATATATATTTTCAAATGACCCATTATATTATAAAAATAACCTCATTAGTTAATAAAAAGTAACCCTAATTACATATTTGAGTAACCTTATTTATTTGTTCGAGTAACCTCATATGTTCGCAAAAGTAACTCTAATTATTATATAATAGCTTGAAATGTTTATAGAAAGTAATCATAAGAAAGGTACAAGTAATCCATTAATAGTTCATAAAAAGTATCCTCATTATATATTAAAGTAATCTTATTTATTCATAAAAAGTAAAACGCGTTGCTTTTCAATGCTAAGGTGTTACTTTTAGTGAATTAGAGATTACTTTATCGAATGCTAAGGGGTTATTTTACTGACACTAGGGATTACTTTTATAATGCCAATGGGTTACTTTTACTGAAAGTATAGGTTACTTTTTGTAACTATAAGGGGGTTACTTTTTTAATAAGTAGGGGGTTACTTTTACTATAAATATGGGTTACTTTTACTGAAAGTATAAGTTACTTTTTGTAACTATAAGAGGATTACTTTTACTATAACTAGGGGTTACTTTTACTATAATTAGACCAAGGGTTACTTTTTGTAATGTTAAGGAGTAACTTCTACTAAAAGTAGGTGCTACTTTTGTAATTATAAGGGGTTACTTTTATTGAAATTAAGGGTTATTTTTTAATTATAAGGGGTTACTTCTACAGTAAATAGAGGTTACTTTTTGTAATTATAAGGGGTTACTTTTGTAATTATAAAGAGTTACTTCTACAGTGAATAGGGGTTACTTTTTGTAATTATAAGAGGTTACTTTTACTTGTGAGTGTCATTATAAGAGGTTACTTTTACTGAATTAGAGGTTACTTTTTCCCCTCTCTCTCCTCTTCCCCCCACCCCCTCTCTCTCTCCTTCTTCCTTCTCTGTAGTTTTTGAAGTCGAAGAGAGAGAAACCAACAAACAAACCTTCGAAACCCTAGCTATGGCTGAAACGGAGCGGAAATTTTCCAGGACTACAAATATAATTCCCAATCAAATTAACCCTAAAAATACCTAAATCTGCAATTTAGCGGTGGCACAAAACTCATATTCTTCCCTTTATCCACCCCTTAAAAAATGAGCTCCCATTTGTAAATTTCCATCTTTTCTTCTTCTTGTGAAGTTGTGTAGCAATGCTATCCCTGAAAGCTCCTTCTCCCACCTCCACTATCTCTCCTTCCATTTCCACATCCAACTCCTTTAACCCTACCTTGGCAAATCAATCCTCCACAGCCATAATTATAAACCCATCAAAATCAATCCTCCAATACAATCGAAAACCCCAACTCGCAGGCTCCACCTCACACGTCGTCATCATTACCTCTGGCCATAAAGGCGGCGTCGGCAAAACCACCACCATCGCTAACATCGACATCTCTCTCGCACGTCACGGCTTCTCCTTCGTCTCGCCATTGACGCTGATGTCGGGCTTCGCAACCTCGACCTCTTACTCGGCCTCGAAAATCGCGTCAATTACACCGCTCTCGAGGTCTAAAACGGCGATTGTCGTCTCCATTGTTGAGGAAGTTGAGTTTGTTGAAAAACTCAGAAAGATGTCGCTAATTTTATGTTCAATGGATTTCTGGATTTTATTGTTTTGTTTGATTGGGACGCGCCAGCCACAGTGTTTCCTTTCCGTGTGGCGTGTTGCACAAAAAACAGACTGATTAAGGAAAACTCAACATTAAAAAAGTACAAATATAATAATGTGGATACTTAAAGCATGATTAAAAGTTGGTTGAGATGGTAATTGTGTCATGTATAATAGCAAAAGGTTACAAGTTCAAATCTTATTGCAATGATTAACCAAATATAACAATCCCCCCAGAAAACATATTAAATATAACTATTTATAAGCAAAACCTATTTTATCCCGTCTTATTTGACCAAAATTTCTTCTATTTGATAGGAAATTTGTGTTATAATATCATTGTACCCTAAGACTTTTAAGATTGTTTTTGCAAACACATTTTTTACGTAAACTTTACTTTTTTTATTATGAAGCTAATGAATATGGATTTTTAGTTGTAGTTATGTGTTTAGTTTATGAAAAACTGGAAACAAAACACGCTAAAAACCCCTATTACTGTATATTGTTACAAAGCTTTGCTCTATAAATATTTGTTGAGCCATTTTGACTAGTATGTTTGCCAAGATAAAACTTTGATTATTAATATATATTATTATTATTATAAATTATAATTCATAAAAATTACAATTTTCAAAAGGTACATTGAGAGACCAAGAACATCTTGAATACGAGGAATGATAAACATCTAACAGGTAGATGTGTTAGATACAAATTTTCGTGTAACAAATGTTATTTTTGTAAATGATATACATTGTTTGTGTATGTAAATATATTGTTTGTGTGTTTTTTCCTCTTGTTTGTTATACGAAAAACAAACAATATTTTTACATACACAAACAATATTTGTTATATACACAAACAACATTTGTTGCACAAAAACTTGTATCTAACACTCTACCTGTTAAATATATATCAAACTTCTCTTGAATACTGCATCTTACACACATGACAATTGACACGCACATCTAAAAGTGATACAAATGATGGCACATTAGGATCACTCTCTTTTAGCACAAGATCAGATAATTCGATATTATTCTTAACCTATGAAGCATAGAAACCCATCCCATGCTTGATGCTAATTAAGCTCGAAAATAGCTAGAACCCGAGAAAGCCTAAAATTTCAATGATACATAATGCTTAACAAGCTAATGTAACAGGACTGCGGCAATAAGCTCCTAGTGTGATTTAAGAACACTCATCGAATCAAGTAGTAGACATATCTCCAGGTCCACGCTACCACCTCCGTATCCCGGATATATGTTCACTACTCCTACAGATTTCTTGGCTTTACCATTACAAACTGCTATTGGTTTCCCTAGTCCAAATTCATTCCCGTACATGTCAAATTTTGGAGAATTTTCAGATGTGATGTTGTTAAGATCATATATTGTAGCATGCTTATAAACAAATGGAGATTGCAACCATCTTTTAGTAAAGTCGCGCACAACTTTGTCAATGTACACTACAGGAAAAAACTTTATAACACCAAGGGCAACCTTTAATGTTAAGGGCTGCAGCAATCTTTACGTTAAAGGCTGCGGTTTTTGGGCTAACCGCAGTCCTTAACCTCCTCCCATCCCCATTTCCAGCATTTTGAGCAACACTAAATTGAACCCCATTTCTCTCTCCTCCCTCCCTTTAATTGCAAACCAGTCAAAGCATCATCTCTCTCCTCTCGTCCTTCTTCGCCAGCGAGGGTTCGCAACACTTCCAATACATCAGATAAAGAAGAGCACGTCGATGAGCTGATCAATGAAGAAGACGATAAGAACTCGAAGTTTTTTTCTAAGTTTCCTATTTTACAAGTTCATCAATGGATTCCTTCAAAAACATCGGCTCGTCTTTTTCCTCTTTCGCAAAATCGATAATCACTAGATTTAGAATTTTTTGGTAGCAACTCTTTCTCTCCTCACCCTCCGACACTATTGACAACTTGGCTTCACTTCCTCGGCACCAATAACGATATTGTATATGGTTGATGTCCGCTTACACTATTTCGAATTCCAAAGAATCAACTGACATGGTATTGTTTTCCTTCTCTCTCTTTCCAATATCATAAAGTTTTCAACTTTCTATTTTCTAAGTCTTAGTTATTTGGGCCATTTGATTTGGGATCGGATTTATTTCCCTTTTTTTATTATTTAAGCTTCTGGGTCTTTTGATGTTGATTATTGTTTTGATGCTATCCAGGTATGATTAAGAAACTGAAGAAAATAGGATGTTATGTTGCTAGAGGTGCACACACGTTCTATGACCATCACCTCATGTGATCTTTTGGCAATCATTGCCTTGATCACTCCTTATCATTAGGAGAAAATGTTCTAGTTTCTTCTAGAAATAAGCTGTTGTCATGAGACAGATTACAACTGTATTTTTGTTTTGTCATTTTATGATGTTGGTATATTTTAGCTCTTTCCTAGTATTTTCCTTTACTAGGTTTTAGTGTAGATCCCTAGGATGATCTAAGCTATAAATAGCTGCCCCCTTTTGTTTGTAAAGGAAGGAGAAAAACACTCACAAAAGGAAAAGAATACTAATACAAGAAATGAGAATCATGAGAAAAGTTCTCTAATTTATTTTGTCTCATTTCTCTTTATGATATCAGAGCAGGAGAGTATCCTCTATTACGAAAACTAAATTTTTTTTTCTCTTGTTAAGAGAAAATGTCATGAGCAGGAAAAGAAAAATCTGATGCTCACATTGGGTATGCAGATCCTTATTTCTTAGCTTTCTCTGATCTATCAACAAACCAGTTAGGTAGTATTGTTTTCTCAGGCAATAATTATCTAAACTAGACAAGAAGCGTGAGAATGGCCTTAGGAGCCAAGAACAAACTTGGTTTCATTAATGGAGACATTGTGAAACCAAAAGAAAATACAACTGATTACAACAAATGGGAAGGAAATGATGCAATGGTGAGATGTTCGATATTTGCTTCTATGAACACTGACATAGGAGCAAGTATGATGTATGTCAAAAGTGCTAAAGATCTATGGGATGAATTAAAAGAGAGATATGAGCAAACTAATGCTCCTCTTTTATTTCAGCTCAAGAAGGAACTGAGTGATCTAAGTCAGGAAAACAAGAGCATTGCTGAGTTTTACTAGTAAACTCAAGCAATTATGGGATGAAATATCATCCATTGAAGGCACACCTGAGTGTACTTGTGGAATCATGGCAACCTGCAAATGCGATATTTTAAAGAAGCTGGACAAGGCTGATGCTTTAAACAAACTGATACAATTTCTCATGCCTCTCAATGAAGGGTATGAGAACATGAAGACTAACATCTTGGCTGTGGACCCCTTGCCATCTGTAAGTAGGGTGTTCCATCTTGTTCAACAACAAGAAAAACATAAGCAGATTGCAGGGCAGATGCCAAATGTTGAAGAAGCAAGTGCTCTAACTGTAAGAGTGCAACCAGGAAATTGGCAACAAAGAAAGGATATGAAGGAAGCAAAGTTGAAGAAGAAATGTGAACAGTGTTTCATGAAGGGTCATGTTAAGGAGGAATGTTTCAAGATTGTAGGCTACCCGGAATGGTACAAAAAGCCTAGGAACAATCAGAAGACTGCTATGAATGTGAGCAAGGTGCAGCAAGAAGGAAGTTGTGACACACCACTTGAGAGGAACTATGAAGTAGGAGAGGCAAGTGGAAACAAGGTTGATGTTTATCTCATCAACAATCTTATCCAAGAAATGATGAAAGCTTTGAATGAGAAGCAGCATAGCAGTAACTTTGCAGGTAAAGAATATATACTCCTCTAAACTTGCATGTTATAGTGAAAAATTGGGGAATAGAAGATGGATTGTTGACACTGGGGCTTCTGATCACATGATAGGTGATAGAAGTTTGTTTTCCTCTTCATATATACTAAAAAAACTGTAAAAGTGGGACTTCCTGATGGTACAGTTAAAATTGTTAAGGAAGCTGGGTTTGTTAAAATAAGTGATAAAATTATGCTTGAAAAGGTGCTTGTTGTCCTTGGTTTTAGGCATAATCTTATGTCAATAAGTAAATTAACTGAAGGAACTAAAATCAGAGTAGTTTTTGATGAAAATGGTTGCCTTATAAAGGACCACTACTCTGAAGAAAAATTGGGAAAAGGCAAAAAAGATGAAGGAGTCTATATCTTTGTGATGGAACACAAAAGGAAGAATAAGGAAGAACTTTGTTCTGTTGTAGGAGAATCAAAGCATGTTTGTAATAGTGCTGAAAGCTTAAGTTTAATTCATGAAAGATTAGGTCATGTATCTCTTTCCAAAATGAGACATTTAAGCTTTTGTAGCTGCAAAGGAATCAAAGAGTATTTTTATGATACTTGTTGTGTGTCTAAGCATCATAGACTTCCTCTTAACCTTAGCAAATCCATTCCTGAATCCATCTTTGATATGATGCATGTTGACTTATGGAGACCTTACAAGGTTCAAACAATAACAGGAGCTTCTTATTTCCTCACAATTGTTGATGATTATAGTAAAACAACATGGACCTTTCTTCTTTCTAACAAGGAACAAGTTAAAGGAACTTTGGTCAAATTCCTTGCTTACATTGAAAACCAGTTTAATAAAAGAGTTAAAGTTTTGAGGAGTGATAACGGAACTGAAATTTTCCAAGAAGGGTGTGGGAAAATTTTGGGAGAAAGAGGAATAGTGCACCAAAGGAGTATTGCAGGGGTTCCTCAACAAAATGGTAGGGTAGAAAGGAAGCACAAGTTCCTTTTAGAAACTGTAAGAGCTCTAAAAATCCATGCTGGTCTTCCTAACTATCTATGGGGAGAATGCATCCTTGTTGCTACCCATATCATAAACTTACTCCATTCTTCTGTTTTAGGATGGCTAACTCCATATCAAAGGTTAATGAAAAAAAAACCTACCTATGATCATTTAAGGATTATTGGTTGTCTCTGTTATGGAAGTGCAACAGCAAAGAAAACAGATAAATTTGAAGAAAAAGGCTTGAGGTCTGTTTTGCTTGGATATCCTTGTAATCAAAAGGGTTATAAACTCTTTGATTTGAAAAACGGAAAAATATATCTCAATCGAGATGTAGTTTTTAAGGAAGGGATATTTCCTTTCCTTAAAGCTGAAAATGATATCACTTAACAAGTTCAGCACTAGATTTCATTTCATCCTTTCTCTGAAATGAATGATGATGATATGATGCAATCTGATATCATTAATCAGGAAGACAATGCAGGGTTGATTCAAACACCCACAACACAATCTCATCAACCTCAACTTGAAGAAGAAAGTTCTCCAGGAATTTCTGAACCTACTGGTGACTCTCGACAACATCTTGAAACAAATGTTCCTTCCACCAGCTTACCCATTCCAAAAAGAACAGCTAGAGCACGATCCATACCACGAAAATGTGATGATTACATTCATCAACTTCCAGTTATAACCCAGCAAAATGAAGATCATGATCTCTCTGGCTCTTTCAATGTGCATGGAGTAAAGGAAATGCAACATTATTCTCCTGACTACATTAGTGGCATGCATAATGTAATGAAACTTGTTGAGCCTGACACTTACAATCAAGCTGTTCAATATCAAGGGTGGCAGGATGCCATGCAGCTGGAACAAGGGGTGTTCAATGTCGGATATCGGGTCGAATCCGATCCGAAAATTTCGAATCATGGAAATTGCGATCCAAATCCAATCCAGAATTTTCGAATATCCGAACTTTTCGGATCGGATCACCGGGTTTTCGGATCGAATCACCAGATTTTCGGATCGGGTCCGTTGAAATTTTTGAAAAATCCCGATCCGTATCCGATTCGAAAACCTGAATTTTTTTCCGGATACCCGATCCGAAATATCCAAAATCTTAAAATCGGATCGGATATCCGAAATTTCGGATTGGATCGGTGGATTTTCCGATCGGATATTTCGGATCGGTTATTTTTGCACACCCCTAGCTGGAACTACAAGCTCTTGAACACAACAATACCTGGGAAGTCATTGATCTGCCTTCAGGCGATAAAGCTCTACATCTAAATGGGTTTATAAGGTAAAGCATAAACCTAATGGAAGTGTTGAGAGATTGAAGGCTAGATTAGTGGCCAGGGGGACAAGCAAATCAAAGGCAAAGACTATAAATATACATTCTCACCTGTTGCAAATTTACAACAGTGAGAGTATTAATAGCACTTGCCACTCTTCAAACCTGGAATTTGCATCTTGTTGATATTAACAACGCGTTTTTACATGGATACCTTGATGAAGAGGTGTATTTGAAACCTCCTCAAGGCTATTCAGTCTCAGAAGGCAAAGTTTGTAAGCTCAAAAGAAGCTTATATGGTTTAAAACAAGCTTCAAGGGCTTGGAATGTTGGACTAAAGGCTTTCTTGCTGCAACTCGGCTATGAACAGTCTAAAAGAGATTATTCTCTTTTCTCTAAGACTAACAATGGCAAGAAAGCTTTCATATTGGTCTATGTTGATGACCTACTGCTCACAGGGGATGATAATGAGGCTATTGACAATCTTAAGGAAGCTTTGCACAAAGCCTTCACCATCAAAGACTTAGGGGAGCTCATATACTTTCTAGGTACCGAAGTCTCCAAAAATGCTGTAGGAACTCTTTTAAATCAAATAAAATATGTCTTTGATATTCTCTCCAACACTGGGATGATGGACTGTAAAACAGCTCTTACACCTCTTCCTCATGGTTTGAAGCTTTCAACAGAAGAAGGAGAAGCCTTGGAAGATCCTGATGTCTATAGAAGGTTGATTGGTAAATTGCTCTACCTCAATCTTACAAGACCTGATATTTCATTCAGTGTTCAACAATTGAGCCAGTTCATGAATTGTCCAAGAAAGCCTCACCTGGATGCAGCTATACATATTGTTAGATACCTCAAAAGAACAATTGATTGGGGCCTCTTCTACCCGGCTACAGGCTCATTGACATTACAAACCTATTGTGATGCTGACTGGGGATCTTGCATCTTCTCTAGGAGATCTCTCACAGGATATTGTGTCTTCCTAGGAGGCTGTTTGGTCTCATGGAAAACCAAGAAGCAACAGACTGTTTCAAAATCATCAGCTGAATCAGAGTATAGAAGCATGTCCAAGACCACCAATGAAATTGTTTGGATTGAAGGTGTTCTGGAAGATTTAGGTTGTTCTATTCCTAAACCAATTACTCTATATATTGTGACAATAGAGCAGCACAACACATAGCTGCAAACCCAGTGTTCCATGAAAGAAAAAAAGCATTTAAGCATTGATTGTCACTATGTTAGGGAGAACATTGAAGCAGGGTTCCTATGCACTGCCCATGTTTAGGGATGGCAATGGGTCATGGACCCGACCCAGACCCGCTAGGACCCGACCCATTTATAAGGGTCTGGGTCTAGAAATTTTAGACCCAATGGGTCTGGGTCGGGTCTAGGTTCTGGAGAGCGTGGGTCGGGTTTGGGTCCGGGTCCACATATGCTAGACCCAGACCCGCCCCGCGGACCCATTTACATATTAGAAATTTTTTTTTTACCTAAACTCTAAAATTTTATGAGAGACATTAACTTTATAAGTTGTAACATTTTGATATTTTATCAGTTAATTCTTAAAATTTTATTTAGAGAATGCTTTAACCATGGATACAAGAACCTATATATATTAGGGGGAAAATTTTTAATTACATATATTTAAAAATGTGATGAAAACTTAAAACTAAGAAGGACCCATTTAGGACCCAGTAAGGACCCATGGACCCGCTAGACCCAGCGGGTCTGGGTCTGGGTCTGAAAAATCTAGACCCAACGGGTCTGGGTCTGTGAAAAATAAACGGGTCTGGGTCTGGGTCCAGGTGGACCCGACCCAGACCCGCCCCATTGCCATCCCTACCCATGTTCCTTCTCAATCTCAACTTGCAGACCCGATGACTAAAAGTCTCCCTAAATAGCAGCACCATCATCTATCATTCAAGCTGGGTCTTGTGACATATCCCAAGCTCCATCATGATGGGGTGTGAAGAAAATATGGTGCTATACTGCTAGAGGTGCACACACACGTTTTGTGACCATCACCTCAAGTGATCTTTTGGCAATCATTGTCTTGATCACTCCTTATCATTAGGAGAAAATGTTCTAGTTTCTTCTAGAAATAAGCTGTTGTCATGAGACAGATTACAGCTGTATTTTTGTTTTGTCCTTTTATGATGCTGGCATATTTCAGCTATTTCCTAGTATTTTCCTTTACTAGGTTTTACGGTAGATCCCTAGGATGATCTAAGCTATAAATAGCTGCCCCTTTTTGTTTGTAAAGGCAGGAGAAAAACACTCACAAAAGGAAAAGAATACTGATACAAGAAATGAGAATCATGAAAAAAGTTCTCTAATTTATTTTGTCTCATTTCTCTTTAGAAACTAGTGTTGAATTTCTTTTATCTTCTTGTGAATGATGCTATCTTAAATTTTATCAATTGGTTGATAAATTGTTGCTTTACGGAGTTATTTATTTTTCTAATTGTTATGGTATCGTAATTTTTTCATTTACATATATAGAGACTTGCTACTTAGGAGCTTCTTTGAGTTCGTTAAAGCAGCTACTTCTCATAAATTTTTAATTATTCAAATGTGTGTTTGAAGTTTGAACTGTATATATGTGTTCTATATTGGTGATTTTGTTTTTGTAGTGCGGGGATGCTTGCTGACCTGGAAGTTCTACGGGTCATTCTTGGTCACTCTGAAATGAGGGCTTTGCTGAATGAGTCCAGTGAGGTATGGGTTTAACAAGAAGTGCAGCAACGTAAACTATTGTATATGGGCCTGTATCTTCTTATATTGGGAGAAGCTGCAAATTTGAGATTTATGCCAGAATGTCTATGCTATATTTATCACCATGTATGCTTCTGAACCACCAAACTCTTGTGTGTTTCATTCTTAGATTTGGTCGTATGTGGAATATGATTAGAAGTGAATATTACACAGTCAAGCTTGTATAGAATCATAAAAAGGTGTCTGCTGTTTGTTCTCATATATGATCTCAAGCATCAAAATGACTTGCAAGATAATAGAGTCAGGTATGTGGAATCTAATGACTATAAGTTAATTCTTTCAAATTAGATTTTTAAAAGATAATTCAAAAAACTAATTGAATTAAAAATATAATAGACGGTTTACATTATGTAAGAAACATATGTATATTTCATACTACATATTGACAAGTTAATTGAAGTTAACTGTTTGAGTAACTATTTGACACAAATTTTAGAGAAATAAATTGGGTGAATAGGTAAAGGACACAATAGAGAGTAATAGTTAGCAAATAAAGTGTGGCAAATAACTAGAACGACCTTAAGAGAGTAATCTGGATACTTATGGTGAATGAAGGTGATCAACCCTTGAAAAGGCCTAAACAGAATTCAATCAGTCATCAACTTCTTCTGGCTTGACAAAGAACTCTATGTATGCTATCCGGCTAGGTTGTTGATAACCTGCAGAATCGATGTGTAAGTGCGCTGGTCTTGCAACGGAGACCAGATGCTGAACTTTTAATATTCCACCTCTCCCAACAGTAATCTTGCTTCCACGATTATCTTTGACAACACTGCTTGGTACATTTGACGTTGTTGCCCGCAGAAATTTATATTTGTACCTGTCTATCAATATTAAAATCAGCATTGATTCATTTCCAAAAAAAAAAACATCAGCATTGATTCATAGGGTGCAATGGCAACCAAAAAATTCAACAGACAGATTAAGATTTAAGAGGACATTAGCATGTACCTATGAGACACTTCCCGATCACAGGTGAAAGCAGCCAAAAGATCAGTGTTCACATAATACATGAAGTCTATCTGCAAACAGAAGGAAAGCCTCAAACCTATGAGCATGATAGATCACGATCATAAAATACTCACTTCAACACTACACAAAAGTCTGGTTAAGAGAAGAACATACTTTTAAATTAGGCTATTCACCTAAAATTATGTGGAGAACAAATGGTTTATTGACTTACTCCCCCTTAAAGGAAAAATGGAAGATAAACAAAAAAGGTAGTAATTTCAAATATACACTCTTTTCCTGCAGAACAGTAAGCCGTTTTAGTGTCTTCCTGCATGTTTAAACCCATGAGGATTATGGGTCATGATCAAAGCTCGGTACTAACCTGTAGATCACCATGGCCTTCGCCTCTGAAGGTAACAGAAGGAGGAGTTGGTTGTAAAGTTATTTTGATACTTGACCCAGGCCATTCAAGATCATCTATGGCTTCTTTCAGAGCTGCAGACTACATAAATGCACGGGGGTTAGAATATATGTGTGCCTCTGAAAGACTGAAACAACATTTTAGCACTTCAAGTTATAATATGCATTAACTTGGCACCTAGGCATCACCTCTTTTCAATATAATGACTCCATAACAATTGCACAGATCAGCTAGGATTTAGGAAGATTACGGAGTGGCTCAGACCTCAGTTGGCAAGCAACCCTTCTGCCAAGACAAATAAAAATTGGAATATCATGAACCCCATTCAGCATCCCCATTCTAAGTAACAGGCTTGCTATATCACAGCAGATTCTCCGCCCCTCGCCCTCCTCTCAGAACACCACGAAAAAGGGTAGAGGGAGAATACTTGCTCAAGCTAGGAAATCTGTAAAACATTATATTGATACCACCAAACACAAACTTCATCCACTAAGCCTTCTTCAAGTTCAACACATTCACTATTATTATGATCCATAAATCATTATACAATCAAAACAAAGGAACTCTGTTGGATGCTTCTTCTTCCTCAAGATTTAGGCACTTCAGATGGAGCTAGGACAGATAATAAGTAATTAAGTATGCTTCAAGAAAGCAAATAGGATGAGTTTATCATAATATCCAAAAAGGACTATGTGTCATACAGAAGTTATTAATACAAGTTGGCTGCAATCCAAGGATCAAAATCAGAGAAGAATACAAGATGGTCCCACTTATAGATTTATCTGAAATTACATTGAAAGAATACAACAAAGAAGCGTCTATATGTCTATCCACTATCACAAAATTTTGGAAGCAAACTAACATATGTCCACTTTTGGAGCTCAGATATTCTGTTAAGTTGTCAAGGATGCATACACAGTTTTTATACTATCATGTCTTTACTTTTCTAACAAACACCTCTTTTATCATTTACCAACACCATTCCATTTCAGAGGCATAGGTTAAATTTAATCTTGTAATATAAAGACTGAATTACATAGAAACAAGTACATTTTCACAAAGATAGTAAAGTATCAATATTCATCACATCTACACTGCATACAGACATGAGACAGCTAACATCATATCTTGACCATGAATTTACCTTCACTGTAAAGCTTAAAGGAGTGGTGCCCACAGGCTCAAAATTGTAGTCCCACGAAATAGTATCTGGTATTCTTGTTCTAATCTCCGCATATATGCAAGCATCCGGTGAATCAACAGACCTGGGTAAATAAGATACAACTGCATCAAAGAATGAGATAGTTCGAACAATCTAGATAGAAATGCTGGCACATCAGCAAACTTTGAGCTCTCTAGACTAATTGGTAAAATTCAACAATGAGAAGTCATTGTGGGTAAAATCTTAGTAACAACCGCTTTTTTGTCATAAGCAACCAGTCAATTCTTTCACATTGAGCTCCTTCATTTCCCCATTTCCATCTGCAAACTGTAGCTGGACTTCAAACTAAGGGCAAGATTATAACCAATATATGAACTTTTCTTGTGCCCAAATCCATGATGAACTCAAGAAGCACAATATCACACCATTCATATATATTTCACTTCCATATAAATGAACTTCTAGTAGTACCTTCTTTTAATTAACCTGACATGATGCTACTTAAATATCTTCAGCTTCATTCGCCTCATCCCAAACTACCCAAAGTCAAAAACTCTCTTCCAAAAGTTCATCACCACTTCAAACCATAACCTATGTCACTCGAAGTTGGGAGACTATCAAACAGATCATCACAATGACAATCCAACAGCCAAACTCAGTCTATGTTCAGTCTTATTTGAAACGCTTAAGTCTCATATTCAACGAGGCCTACAAGTCTACAACCATCCAATGAAATTGGACAAGCACAGTGCTACACATGGGATAAAAAATGTAGTCATAAGTGACAGAAAGCACCAAAGCAGTAAATTAGGACATTTACTTGAGGAGAAGCTGCATATCAGGGCCCGGATACTGGAGCTCGATCATGCTCGAGTGTCCAGGAACCGAGAAGGTATTAAGGGAGTCAATCAAAAGCCCCAAACTGACCCCAAATCGAGGACGTCCTTCAGCAGTATACTCATATTTCACAAACAACTGCAGAAATCCCAATTAAATTAGAATTCTATTAAATTAGGTCATACACAAGACACATAAAATTAATGATGTTAATGAGAGAGTAATGTAAAGTTGAGATTTAAAAAAAAACCTCTTTCTGAAGATAGACTTTGGCTTGAAGACAACCAGTCTCTTCTACAATCAAAACGACGCCGTGTTCAGACAATTCTACTACTGCATCCTGGAGTAACAAAGAAGGTGAAATATTATAAGATTATAAGAAACCCTAATTTAGCGCGGAAGAAAGAGAAAAATGAAGGAATTAAGAAGAAGACCTGATGACGTTTCCAGCGAACCGAAGTGAGAGCATCAACGAAGCCTTGAACGTTATCGAGTTGACACACTAAATCTGGCAACACACCACCATCCATTTGAGAAGAACTCATCTCTTTTTCTCTCTCTTTTTTTTCCCTGTTACTGTGAATTTCGAAAAACTAAAGATTCTTCAAGCTTGTCCTTCTTTCCCGCCAATATAACTGCGGTCGTTTTCAATTTTTCATCGGATTATTTTCTTCTTTCTTTTTAAGGGGGGAAATGAGAAAGTACAAAGCCACCTGCCAAAGGCCAAGCCAATGTGAATCTATGAGAACGGTCAAATGATTTTTGTTTTTTCTTTTTTTGGGGTTTAAGTGAGCTACATTAAGGATATGTTTTTTTTACCTTAATAAGTAAAATCATGAACTGAACTGAACTAATCTTAACGAAACTGAATTTATTGGACCTGATTTAATTTATTGGACTTGATTAAATCTGATTGGAACTTATTGAACCTGTTATTTCCCTAGGAACACTACAAGAGGGGGGGTGAATTGTAGGTGTAGAAATAAACGTAACTTTTTGCGGAAATTAAAACTTAAACGAATAAACAAGCTAAAGGAACACAAGGGATTTTTACGAGGAAAAACTTCTTGGGCCCAACAAGAAGAAACAACCTCGACCACTAGGGATTTTAAACTCAACACTTTCACTAATTAGGCCAAACAACTCTGTTACAACCTAATTCTAACTCGAGCCCTACCTTGAGTTCCTAAACTCAAGTTCCTGAACCACTGTTCCCTTAACAGCAGTTCCTCTCAACTTCACTCGAAGTTTCTCACACATACAAGCTTCACTCAAAGCCTTTCTCTTACAGAACTTCACTCAAAGTTCCCTTACCCCAAAAACCAAAATACAATTGATCGAAATAAGCTTAGTGGAATTAGAGTAAGAAGGCAAAGAACAAATGGCTATTATGAGAGAATGAAGGCACTGACACTTAATAAGTTAAACTCACTTAATTACTTAGTCAGACACATTTGGAACTTATCTAGACTTCTATATTTATAGTGTTAATCATGAAGAACGTGGGATTAATGTTAGAGTACACGTTTTAATCCATTTTCCCATGATGTTCCTTCCCCTAAGGAACACGTTTTACATCATGTCCCATGATCCCATGAACTATAAATGAACGTGGATAAAATGCAGCCATTACTCCTAAATAATAGGAGTTCCTTGAGCATTATCCGAAAATCAGTTTTTATAAACTCTTTTTATCTTTAAATCTGAATTTCTAATCTTTAAGAAAATAATATCTTTGAAATAAAATCTTTCTAACAACCGGATATTTATTTTCTTATTTTCCGAAAAATAAAATCTTTTCCAAAACAGATTTTCTTTTTAAAACTGATTTTATCATTTGAAATTAGAAATAACTAATTTCCTATAATCTAGGCATGACTTACTCATTATCTTTTAACGTTATATTAGTACACGCCTAAGTCTAGTTCCTTATATTAGTTCAGTTCCTTTAACATATTTGCTAAGTGCCACTTAGTTTGTTCCTTACAAAGGAACAAACGCTTCATTCTCAAATATTCTGCCACAGTTCCTTACCATTCTTTCTTTGTTCCTTTACATTGGAACTAGAAAATAAAACGCCTAGCTTCTATTATTCTTGATCCAATGCTTGCTCCAGTATCAACATAGAAACTTCTTTACTTAGCCTTTGAAATCCTCTCTTGACTTCTTCATTGACTTCGTATTCTCCCAGTTCCTTGCATTGATACCTTAGACACCATACACTTAAATAATTCATTAGTTCACTACTTAGTTTGTTCCTTTGTTTCTTTGTCATTATCAAAACTAGGGTTCAACAATTTCCCCCTTTTTGATGATGACAACAAAGGTACAAACTAAGGAAAATAACAAATAATATAAGTGAATGAAAAAAAAACATAAAGAAGAAAATGAAAAAGAAAACACTAACTGAAGTTTGATTTTTCATTTACCTTAACCTATTTTTGATTTTTCATTTACCTTATCCAATTTTTAATTTTTTTTCAATTTTCATTTTTTTATTATGTACTGTTTGTTCCTTAAATCCTTTTCCCCCTTTGTCATCCTCAAAAAGAATAGACTCTGCATGAATTGATGAATTGATTTAACACCTTAAGACCAATATGCAAGCACCATTAGTGGTTAAGTTAGAAAATCAAAGAGTAAACTTGCTCAAACATCAATCACTAATACTAGCCATTCCAAGGAAGAAATTATGCAAAGCATTTAGAAACATAGACAATATAGCAAAAGTCATTGATTATATAGCACTTGTTCCATAACAAAACAAAGAAAGAAAAGAAAAAGGAAGAAACAAAGTTGTGTTCCTTGAGGAAAGAAACAGGAACAACAAAACAACAATAAAGAAACTAAGAAAGGGAAGGGGAATGGTGTTCCTCACAACTTCTTCTTCAACCACATCCTCCAACTTTTTCATCACCACCCCATGATGTAGTACAACCTGTTCCTTCAGCTCCTCCAAGGTACGAGCCATAGTTTCCATCTTCTTTTGCTGCGCAACCACGGTATCACTCAATTTCTTCATAAGACTTATCATAGTATCAGTTTTGGCATCCAAAGTCCAATGAAGATGATTGTAAAATTTTATCATATGTTGTGCAGGAAGGCAGACTTCATTAACCCAGTTTGTATCATCCGGATTTTCCTGTTCCTTACCCTTGGAACTAGAGGCAGATGGGGGATGTTGTGAAGGAACTGGGGAGGTTTGAGTGGAAGGCTCATCTGTTCCAGGAATGGAAACAGAAGGTGAAGGGTGATAAATGGGAGGAAGAAATGGTGGTGTGGGTGGAAGAGTTGTGGAGGTGGAAGCAAAAGGATTTGGTCCTTTTATTTCATCCTTCAACTGCTCAAAACTTGAAGGAACAGAGAAGGACGAAGGTGAAATGGAGGGTATTTTTGTGAAAGGAACAGAGAGTTTGGGAGATGGTGGAGGTATGGTTCCTTGAGAGTAGAGGGTACCTGTTCCTCATTATCCGAAAGGACTAAAGGAGAGTCCTCGTTGGAAGGAACAGGAACAGGAGAATTTTTCGACGAGTGCTCTTTCTCACTCTCAAAGGAACAGAGGGTTTAGGCTTAGTGGCAATGTGTTTGCGCCTCTTAGGTTTCGTTCCTCCGGCTTAGGAACAGGTTATCCAAGATTACATCATATCTTCTTCTAAGTCATTTGGGCATTTTCTTTTTCCTGAGGAACTGGAAGCCATTCTTCCTTGAATGAGAACACCTTCTTGGACAGACAACCAAGTCCATTTAGGGTCTTCTCATTCAAGATGTTCCCTTGTTGACCCTATGGTGGTCCAACCATAAGTCTTACTTCAAATGATGAAGTAAGGAAGTTATCAAGGCACCGTACCAATAACACAATTATTTTCAAATGCATGGGTTAAGTGTTGAATGAAGAGGGAAGGGAAATTATTTGTATGTGTGGTCCAAGCAAAACATGTAACACATATCCAAGAGACCACTTCATTCCTCTTTTCAGTTCGAGGAATGAGTGCTCTCCAAACCAAGTTAAACAGTACTTTGTGAAGGGGAGAGAGTAGGTTATGGTTAAGTTTGTTTTGGCCAGCTGTTCCTCCAAAATATTCTAAGATTTTGTCTTGAGGAAAATTCGGAAAGGAAACAGTTCCTTTCCTTTTAAAATACAAATCAGTTCCTTTGCAAGGAACTTCCCATACTTTGCTTAAAGTTGCTTGATTAAACCTTATTTTCTTTCCTCTAACTTCAGTTGTGCAAGTTCCATTAGTATTAACAAATTTGCACAAAACTCATCCATAGCTAGAGGAACAAGAGCATTATTAAAGGCGAATTCAAACAAGAATTCCATGCCTTGTTCCTTTAGAATGGAGGTTAATTCTAGAAATTCAATTTTATTTGCCCATTCTAAATCGACGCAAAACCCAAGACATACCTAGATTCACTTCGTTCGACCCTTTTCTTGGAAGACGAAGAAACAGTTCCTTTGGAAGGAACAGGTGCAGTTTCTTCTTCTTCCCCCTGAGATTGTTCCGGGGTTTCTTCTTCATCGTCTTCCCCAATCAATTTTCTTCTTCATGCTCCTTCTAGGAGATTCTAATTGCTGTTCCTCTATGGGGTTTTCTTGAATTATGTCGGTTTCAAGGGTTTTAGTTGGAGATGAAGAAATTTCCATTTTTGAAGTGTCGGTTGTTTTTGGTGTTGGAAAAGGTGAGTTTCTTGAAGTTTTTGCCATGATTTTCGAAGGTTTGGAGGTTTTTATGGAGTATCAAAGGGTGTGATGAGGTTTCGGATTTGGTGAAGATGAAGCGTTTGAGAGGAACACGGTTTCTTTAGATGAATTGAAGAAGGAAGTTTTGCATGTAATAGTAATTATGACACGCGGGAAAGAAATAAAGCAAAAAAATAAAATAAAAATAAAAGAAAGAAAACGAAAAGATAAAAAAACCAAGATTTAATTAAACTGGTTCCCCTTTTTTTTGGATTTTATCGGATTTTTCGGATTTTTATGAATTTTAATTTTTGAAAGAAAATAAATGCTAAGGAACTTGTGCTATAGGAACAACTAATGCTACATATCAATATCCTTCATACTATGCATGTTTCTTGACCTTAGGAACAGTAAGGGGAGTATTATGTGACATTTGTGAGTTGTTTAGTTTCTTTGACTTCATGTTATGTTTTGCAACATTCCAATTTGCAATGGTCTTAGGCAATTAAACACAATTATTTTTAGCACACAAAGTCACTCAAATTGATTCAAACATGGGGGAATTGACATAGGAACAATCACTTAATTTTTATTAAGCCTAACTCAAGCCTTAATTTTTCATATCTATCTCTTTGCAAAGGCTTAGTTAGGATATCAGCAATCTGATAATCAGTTTGACAAAACTCAAGTTTAATCAAACCTTTTTCAACATTTTCTCTTAAAAAGTGATGTCTATATGTATATGCTTTACTCTAGAATGATGCACTGGATCTTTAGATATACTATAGCACTTGTATTGTCACAATAAATAGGAACACATTCAAAGTTTATTCCATAGTCACTAAGTTGTTGTTTTATCCAAAGCATTTGAGAGCAACATGCAGCAGCAGCTACATATTCTGCTTCAGCAGTGGATAAAGCAACTGTGTTTTGTTTTTTGGTACTCCAAGAAACTAAACTATGACCAAGGAATTGTGCCATACCTGAGGTGCTTTTCCTATTTACAAGATCTCCAGCATAATCTGCATCTGCATATCCTTTTAGTTCGAATGTATCACTTCTTGGATAGTAGAGTCCAAGATCATCTGTTCCTTTAAGTATCTAAGAATTCTCTTCACAGCAGTGAGGTGAGACTCCTTTGGATTTGCTTGAAATCTAGCACACAAACCAACACTGAAAGCTATGTCTGGACGACTAGCAGTTAGATACAAAAGTGAACCAATCATTCCTCTATATTTGTTTGATCAACACTTGTTCCTATGGAGTCTTCATCTAATCTAGTTGAAGTTCCCATAGGAGTGTGATTTATCTTTGAATTTTCGAGGCCATATTTCTTTAATAGTTCCTTTATGTATTTTTGTTGGTGAACAATTATCCTTTTTCAGTTTGTTTGATTTGTAGTCCAAGAAAGAAATTTAACTCACCCATCATACTCATTTCAAATTCATTGCTCATGAGACTTGAGAATTCTTTGCACAATGTTTCATTAGTAGCTCCGAATATGATGTCATCAACATATATTTGAACAAGCAAAATATCAGTTCCTTTAGATTTTAGGAACAAGGTTTTATCAACCTTTCCTCTTTTAAAGTTGTTTTCTAAAAGGAACTTTGATAATCTCTCATACCATGATCTAGGTGCTTGTTTTAACCCATAAAGAGCTTTATCAAGCTTGTAGACATGATTTGGGAGATTATTATTTTCAAAACCAGGGGGTTGTTCCAGTGGCGTATCCAGGATTCCGACCCTATGGGTTCGGAGCCGGTAAAAAAAAATACTTTCATTCAAAGTTCAATACATTAATTCAAATATCAAATTACAATAACTAAATAGAATGTTAATTCATTACATTACATCAATAAAAAAAATTACAAAAGCATCCTACAAGTTTTCATACTTTGGAAACATTTTAATACATCATCATCACTAACTTGAACAAAAAGATCTCT